>NC_069501.1:1043920517-1044208017 GCF_027579735.1 Bombina bombina | reverse complement strand
TAAATCCTAACCTAAGTTACAATTAAACCTAATACTACACTATCATTAAATTAATTAAATAAACTACCTACACATAACTACAATTAAATACAATTACATAAACTAACTAAAGTACAAAAAATAAAAAAAGCTAAGTTACAAAAAATAAAAAAATAAGTTACAAACATTTTAAAAATATTACAACAATTTTAAGCTACTTACACCTAATCTAAGCCCCCTAATAAAATAACAAACCCCCCCAAAATAAAAAAAATGCCCTACCCTATTCTAAATTAAATAAAGTTCAAAGCTCTTTTACCTTACCAGCCCTTAGGGCTTAGATTAGGTGTAAGTAGCTTACATTTTTTTTTTATATTTTTAAAATGTTTGTAACTTATTTCTTTATTTTTTGTAACTTAGCTTTTTTTATTTTTTGTACTTTAGTTAGTTTATGTAATTGTATTTAATTGTAGTTATTTGTAGGTAGTTTATTTAATTAATTTAATGATAGTGTAGTATTAGGTTTAATTGTAACTTAGGTTAGGATTTATTTTACAGATCATTTTGTATTTCTTTTAGCTAGGTAGTTATTAAATAGTTAATAACTATTTAATAACTATTCTAACTAGCTAAAATAAATACAAAGTTACCTGTAAAATAAATATAAATCCTAAGATAGCTACAATATAATTATTATTTATATTGTAGCTATATTAGGGTTTATTTTACAGGTAAGTATTTAGTTTTAAATAGGAATAATTTATTAAAGTATAGTGTAGTGTTAGGTGTAATTGTAACTTAGGTTAGTTTTTATTTTACAGGTACATTTCTCTTTATTTTAGCTAGGTAGCTATTAAATAGTTAATAACTATTTAATAGTTATTGAACTTGGTTAAAATAAATTGAAAGTTGCCTGTAAAATAAAAATAAATCCTAAAATAGCTACAATATAATTATTATTTATATTGTAGCTATATTAGGGTTTATTTTACAGGTAAGTATTTAGTTTTAAATAGGATTAATTTAGTTAATAATAAAAATATTATTTAGATTTAATTAATATTTAAGTTAGGGGGGCGTTAGGGTTAGGGTTAGGGTTAGACTTAGGTTTAGGGGTTAATAATTTTATTACAGTGGCGGCGGCGTAGTGGGGGGCAGGATAGGGGTTAATAAATTTATTATAGGTGGCGACGGTGTAGGGGGGGCAGGATAGGGGTTAATACATTTAATATAGGTTGCGGCGGGTTCAGGGAGCTGCGGTTTAGGGGTTAATACATGTATTATAGTTGCGGTGGGCTCCGGGAGCGGTGGTTTAGGGGGTAATAACTTTATTTAGTTGCGGCGGTGTAGGGGGGACAGCTTAGGGGTGTTTAGACTCGGGGTACATGTTAGAGTGTTAGGTGCAGACAGCTCCCATAGAAATCAATGGGATGTCTGTCAGCAGCGAACTTGTACTTTCGCTATGGTCAGACTCCCATTGATTCCTATGGGATCCGCCGCCTCCAGGGGTGGCGGTTTGAAAACCAGGTACGCTGGGCCGTAAAAGTGCCGAGCGTACCTGCTAGTCATTTGATAACTAGCAAAAGTAGTGAGATTGTGCCGCACTTGTGTGCGGAACATCTGGAGTGACGTAAGAATCGATCTGTGTCGGACTGAGTCCGGCAGATCGAAGCTTACGTCACTAAATTCTACTTTTGCCGGTCTCGAGCCTTTGATAACTAAGGCGAATCAGCCTAGCCACAAATACGCTGCGGAATTCCAGCGTATTTGAGGTTGACGGCTTGATATCTTCCCCCCTTTGGCTCTACAGTTCTCACTGTTTTTTCTTGCAAGTTAAAAAGTGGTGCGTTTTTGCCAAAATACTTAAAAACACTAATTATTCATATGAAAATGACAGCGAATTTAAGGTACAGTGCACTGAAAACAGAATAATTTAATATGTATTAAGCGTGATATTCATGTTTTATACTTTGCTAACTTTTACCTAGCAGAGACCAATCATTATTTGTATGGGAGACATCTCGCTTCTCACATGGACGTGAGAGTAAATCATAATCCTTTAGAAATCTTATCAAATAATTTATCTACATACATCCCCATAGACTTTAATGGTGACTTTAGTAAAAAAAAAAAAAAAAAAATCTTGTAGTCTTGAAAGCTGACACTTTATTTACATCTAGGTCACCTAATAAAGTTATTATTTTAAATCTGTGTGTGACTACATAGTCTTTGGAAGTATCAACAATTAAAAATTATGAATGGCGTAATTGCAATACTAAATACAAAAAAACATAGTCTTATTTACGCAATCTGAACATACACACACACTAGTAATATAACAGATTAAATGTATAATATAATCTTCCAATGTATTGAATGTAAGTATGCAAGCATGAGTGTTTAAACATAAATGTATCCTTGTATATAACCCTTTGCTGTACTGATCTACGAAAAAGCAAAATGTTGCTACAAAGTATCAAAGCCGTTTTGAATGACAGATTTCTCTACCAATGACATTCACTACCAGGGCGGCCAAATTCTTATAAATCAGCACAGCCACTGACGTGACGTCAGCACCAGGAAGAAGCTCCATGCTGCTGCTGTATTGAAAGGAGTGAAACGAGCTTTAAGACTCGTCGGTTTGCAGCACTTTGTCAGAGGACCCTTTGCCTGACTGTGGTCTACCCCTTGTCTCATCTGGATATTTCCGTGTCTCAGGAGCTACAATTCAGGGTAGAGCAACCGCGTGAAAAAGACAGGTACTCCAATGAACTGTTATCTATTTGCACTTTACACATGCCTGTGAAAAAGACGCGGCGAGGGTAAGCTCCCCTTGACTCCTGATGACCTCACGCTACTATGTACATTTAGACACGAAGGGGTAAGACTGTATCCACTTGGTCCGTGCATCTTTAAGGACATGCACTATACTGCGGATTACAATTATATATCACCTATACATGCAAAGTGACGAACATTTGCCTATTTTTGTATACTGGTGCACCAGTCCCCTGCACGGCCCATCTGACATTTTTATGCATCTTCTATATCCCTGTATGTATGTGATTGTATGTTTGGATGTATGCACTTATTTAATGTAACTTTATTAAATTTATTTGTATTTCAAGAATTCGCCCTAGTCTTTTACTCATTATATACAGCTGTGCTCTCTTTTGCCTAGACTTTTAGTTACCTGTATTTTAGGTTTCTACTCTCTTATTTACGTTATTAGATATTATTTTAAATCCCCTTTGTTATTTTTTGGTACAAAAGTATTTAAAGGATCCACTAATAAACCTGTACTACACTCTGCGTATACAAATTAAATATAATAATAATACATTTCATAATAAGAGCTTTGAATACCCTTTTTCATTTAATGGTCTAAAAGATGTCTATTTCAATTTGGTAAAGTTGTAACATGAATTTTGGTTGCCATTCCAAATGTAATTACCCAGTTTTCCTGATGATATTGTTTTTATATTTTTTGCACTTCAAAAGTCAAAACCCATCTGATCTTTTATATCTAGAACTCTTACCAATGTGATTCCAGCCCATCAGAAATTTCCTTTTTCACAGGTTTTTATATAATTTTTTGGATTTTTCTTAGTAACTACTGGTTTCAAATGACATATCTTAGCTGTTTATATAGATTCTCCTCAGTATTTGATTTTTCTTTACACAAAAACATGTTCATAATATTAACCCCTTAAGGACCAGCGACGTACCCTGTATGTCGCTGGCCTTTTTTTGGGACTTGATTGTTTTATAGCGTGGTCTTGCCACCAGCGTTGAGACTGCTCTATTCCACAAAGCCTGCTAGAGGGAGGGCATTAATAGTGTGTTCTTGCTAGACTTGTGCTATTATGTCCTGAAAAAACCCTTAACGACCAGTGACATACAGGGTACATTGTGGTCATTAAGGGGTTAAATCCAATTGTTTCCTATAGTAATATAAGGTTGCAACTGTTAAATCACACTTTTAAACTTTGAAACTAAAGTACAACTCCATTATGACCAATACAATAATCACCTATAATTTTTTCACCTGTTGCTTTGGAAGATTTACATTAGTTTAACAAAAATGTATGAAAATGTTCTAGTGCAACCAACAAACATTCGGGGAAACAACTTGTACTGATGTGTACTCACCATTTTATAGACAACCTGTGAAGAGAATGAAGTGTGTGTCATGTGACTAAATCAAATCTGGGTACTTGTTTAATAATTTTGATTAAGGTTTCTGCAGTATCTGAAGACAATACAATTGTTTTCTGGAAGGCATTAATTTGCAAAATTGTCCCAAAGATTGTACAGAGATTCTCTGAGGGAAACAATAGGTTAACCTTACTATGATTCTTAGACTATGGGGCCAATTTACTATGCCCCGAATGAGGCCAACTTGCCATGTTTCCACGCGAGCCGTCAGGCTCGCCGGAAACAGGAGTTAAGAAGAAACGGTCTTAAGAACGCTGCTCCTTAACTGGATCCACCTCCTCTGAGCGGCATACAGCAATCAACCCAATTGAATATGATCGGGTTGATTTACACCCACTGCTAGCGGCCGACTGGCCGCAAATCTGCAGGGGGTGACAATGCACAAGCTGTTCATTAGAACTGCTTGTGCAATGCTGAATGCCGAGAGCGTATGCTGTCCGCATTCAGTGATGTCTGGGGGATATTATACGCTGCAGCGTATCATGTCTGCCAGACTTTGTTAAATCGTCCCCAAAGGCTAATGATTTGATAATGGCTGACATGTTATTTGAGGGAAAACTCAGTTATGGTTATTTCCTGAGCACTGGTTGGTATGTCAAACTGACCAAAACCTGATGGAGATTATTTCCTGATCACAAACTGACCAAGCCACAGATTAAGCCCCTCTCAGCTCAGGTAGTGATTTATTGAAATGTTAGCTAGAACTGGGGCATTGAGCACATTGGTTGGGAATGTATGGTAACTTCTGAAGTTAAGTATAAAAAAAAAATGGACCTAGGCAAGTATATATGTATGTAACCCAGAAAAAGTATTTTGATAAAAAGTAGAAAAGTTGGAGGGTCTGTAAGCATGCATAGGGAATGCTAATGACATGACAGAGTTGCTAGTGTTTTAAATGAAGTATACTTAACAATAAATATAGGGGCTAATGCTACATTTTGGATTACTCCATTAGAATATTATGTGATAGTAATTACATTGAGGAAAAAGACAAACTAAAGCTTGATTAATTATTTATGTCATATAAACTAGATGACAACATTTATATACTCAGAAAATATGCTTAGGTATCAGAGAGGCGTGTGTTGGTAGTTCCTCTCCTGTTTATCTATTTAATTAATTGAATTAAACAAATAAACAAATAAAAACATATAAAAGGGAAAAAAGGTATTTAAAAACAAATGAAACATGAACCCTGTATAAGTAGGTGCAGTTCTATCTATCTATCTATCTATCTATCTATCTATCTATCTATCTATCTATCTATCTATCATCTATCTATCTATCTATCTATCTATCTATCTATTTATTTATCTATCTATCTACCATTATCTATCTATTATTATATATCTATCTATATTTTTGTCTATGTCACTCTCAGGATAAACTGAGTGAATTTTCCATAGCATGAAAAGTACTCTAAGAGGAAAATTACATCCATTGACACAGGCAGCTAACCCCAGGGCAGCATGGGTGCAAAATCCATATATTTGACCACATATATACAAACAATAATAACAAAAACTAGCTCACTCAAACATAAAAAGCTGCAAATATTGAAAGCATAAAATGGAGGATTAGTTACACGTCTTTACCAAGAGATGATAACTCCAAGTGCATCTCCATTGTACAACACTACATTTATTAGTACTATAAAGTATACAATATAGGCGGGAAATTTAACATTTCAATATAAAAGCATGCTATAATGTAAAAAAAAAATGTTAACAATTACATTTTCTAAATTCTAGAAAATGTACTTACATATATTGGTACAAGTAACATCATATTTTTAATATTCATACCCATAAAAATGTTTTTATCAGTATTTGACCTATGTTGGCCTGATTTTAGTGTTGACCTCTGCAATAAAATTCCATTATTGAGCAGAGCTGAAGGCTGTTGTTTCTCTAACAAATAAAAACAGGGATCTTTAGGGAACAAAAATTCCACTTTCTCTGCAGAGCATATAAGGCTTGAATCACTTTTACCCTTTTGAAAAAAAAAAATCATCAATTTCAATTGTGCTAATCCTCTTCCAAATCGATGATCCCATCTAAGCTCTTTGCTTGCACCATCTCGGAGAATCTTGCTCGTTTAATGATTTAGTTTTTTCTAACCAGCTGTGCTGATTATGTTTTTCCCTTGAATAGAGCTGTATATGTTGACTAATGTATTAGAGATATAAGATGCTCAGAGTCTGGTAATGCAGACAATTATCACTATAACGTATGAGGGAAAATAGGGGTCACCTACGTTTTTTTTTTATATTTTTAATTCTTGTTCAGGCAAAGCTTTATCTTAATAGTTTCTCATGTAATTTATTTTTTTAATTAAATGTTCACAATAAGATTACTGTCTTAATGAACTTATTTTACAATACTAAAATAACCATCTCTAATGCCAAAGATTTACACTTGTAATTGAAGCTTAATGCTTTCAGAGAGTGCGTTCTTTTTTAAGTCAGATAAACCTTAACCATCACTCATAAATAAACAGTGGTTTATACCATCAAAGTAATAACATACATACATACATACAGTTTTGGAAAGGAAGACCTACAGGAGGTTCACTCCATGGGGCCGAATTATCAAGCTCGAACGGAGCTTGATGCCCCTTGTTTCTGGCTAGCCTTTAGGCTCGCCGGAAACAGGAATTATAAAGCAGCGGTCTAAAGACCACTGCTCCATAACTTGTCCACCTGCTCTGAGGCGGCGGACAGAAATCAACCCCATTGAATACGATCAGGGTGATTGACACCCCCTGCTAGCGGCCGATTGGCCGCGAATCTGCAGGGAGCGGTATTGCACCAGCAGTTCACAAGAACTGCTGGTGCAATGATAAATGCAGACAGCATATGCTGTCTGCATTTATTGATGTGCAGCGGACATGATACGCTATATTGTATCATGTCCGCTCGCACATTAACTCTTTGAGTGCTAATGACGGCTCGGAGGGTTCACAGAGCTTCCCACTCTGGTGCAAATGACGGCTTAGAGCCGTCACTAGCACTCTCCCACCTTGAGGGAGATCAGGTGGCTCCCACCCGCTCCTACCACGGCGATCGTGCCTGTAGAGTGACAGGCATCGCTGGGGCTTCCCGTTTTGGGTGGTGACATCATGCGCAATAAAGTGATGATGTCACCGCACAACTTTATTTATACTTAAAAATGTTAAGTATAGGAGCAGGGGGCATGCTGCTTAGAAGCCTGTATCTCAGGCATCTAAGCAGTTACAGACCCCCAAGACCCACCATTGGAAAGGTAATCGCCTAACAGTGTAAGTATTGGGGGTCTGAAAAAAATAAACAAAAAGTTTAAAAAAAAATTGTTCAAAAAATAAATAAATAAAAAAAACGTTAAAAAAATCTTAGCACCCAGGTGGGAAAGTGCTTAGCACTCAAAGGGTTAATAAATATGCCCCTAAATGTATAATCTAATAAATATAACAAATATTGACGTAATCTCCAGGATTAACAAACATGCATTTTTTATTTAGTAACATTTAGGGGATTCTGCTTTCTTCAGATTCATACAAAAATAATATAAAAAAAACATCATTATGCGTACCCAACACCAAAAGGCAACTTTACTGCCAGAAATGATGCCAGTATCCCCATAGCACTACTTATTAGATAAAAAGTGCATGTTTGAAAATCCTGGAGAGTGCCTCAATATTTGAGGAGTTATATGTGTATTGAAATAGCAAGACTTGGCCCCAAAACAAAATACCTCACAGGAACAATAGAGTCTTTATGAATTCTGTATGATTAAATAACGTTTAGGTAAAAACAAATATATATATATTATTCCTTAGAATGCCCAATGACAACAGTTTGCTCTATCAGTGAAATTTCCAAAATGTCCCTAATTCTCTCCAGCTAAACAACTTTTCTATAACTTAAAAGACAAACAAATATTATACAAAAAAGGGACATGAAACCCCCATTTTTTCTTTCATTATTCAGATATAGAATACAATTTTAAACAACTTTCCAATTTACTTCTATTATTTACTTTGCTTCCTTCTCTTGTTATCATTTGCTGAAAGATTTATCTAGGTAAGCTCAGGAGCAGCAAATAACCTAGGTTCTAGCTGCTGATTGGTGGCTGCATATATATACCGATTGTCATTGGCTCACCCATGTGTTTGATCAGCAACCAGTAATGCATTGCTGCTCATTCAACAAAGCATACCAAGAGAACAAAGAAACATTTATAATATGAGTAAATTAGAAAGTTGCTTAAAATTGCCTGCTGTATCTGAATTATGAAAGAAAAAAATTGGTTTTCATATCCTTTTAAAGGGCCATTAAACCCAAAAATGTTCTTTCATGATTCAGATAGAGAATACAATTTTAAACAACATTCCAATTTACTTCTATTACCTAATTTGCTCCAATCTTTAGATATCGTTTGTTAAAGAAACATCAATGCACATTGGTGAGCCAATCACATGAGCATACCTCCAAACATTTAAAAATTCAAAAGACACCCCCCATTTGAAATGTGGTGGCAGGAGCGGGGACGGGGCTTAAAAAAATCATAAGCAAAGTAATATAAATAAAATTCTAAATAAAGTCATATATTTTAATACTCTTAGGCAGCAAATCAAACACAAGCTCAAACCACTGGTATAGCTATGTGAGCTCTGTATTTAATTCACCTTTGCAGAAACAGTGTTAAATATTATTTATCTTAATTGGACATTTAATAATAGATTATTTAAAACTGTTCTCTGCTTTCCTCATTAATATTCTATATTCTGGCCTTTAAAGTTAGCAAAAATGCACAGTAACACACTACATAGCATACACTTACACATGCACATACACACACTACATATCATACACTTACACATGCACATACACACACACTACATAGCATACACTTACACATGCAGATACACACACTACATATCATACTTACACATGCAGATACAGACACACACTACATAGCATACACTTACACATGCAGATACATACACACTACATAGCATACACTTACACATGCAGATACATACACACTACATTGCATACACTTACACATGCAGACACGCACTACATAGCATACACTTATACATACAGATACACACACAGTACATAGCATACACTTATACATACAGATACACACACACACTTCATAGCATACACTTATACATGCAGATACATACACACACTACATAGCATGCATAAACATGCACATACACACACACTACATAGCATACACTTACACATGCAGACACACACTACATAGCATACACTTATACAGGCAGATACACACACACACACACACACACACTGCATAGCATACACTTATACATACAGATACACACACTCTACATAGCATACACTTATACATACAGATGCACACACACACTACATAGCATACACTTATACATGCAGATACACACACACACACACACACACACATACACACACTACATAGTATACACTTACACATGCAGATACACACACTTCATAGCTTACATTTATACATGCAGATACACACACACACTTATACATACAGATACACACACACACACACACTACACAGCTTACACTTATACATGCAGATACACACACATACACACTTATAGATACAGATAGACACACACACTACATCATATATGGGTATCTGTAACTCATTGTATGGGGTCCTGGGGTTGGCAAGCACATTAGCTGGCAGTCTGAGGCTGCCACTGTCCGTTACCCTGGTGATAGCACTGCTCATCGTATAAAACTGAAGGCATGCTAGCATTATCACCAGGGGTAGACGTCATCACTACCAGGGGTTAGAGGTCATCATTACCTGAGGTCAGAGGGTATACAGCCTTCCTACTCCTGCTTAACCCACACACCATTATTTTTCCACAAGGAATCTAACAGGTATATAGACCTGGGAGAGAAAAGCCAGCTGCTTCTGAGTATGTGCCCAATAGAATTTTAAAAAAAAAAAATTGGGGGAGGGCAATGCAGGACAGATGGCTAGCAACCCGGCAGACCCCTAAAATCAGGACTGTCCCGTGAAAATCGGGACAGATGGGGGGGTATGCATGAGGCATCTCTGTGCAGCCATCTATCAGAAACTACTGAGCCTATCTAGATATGCTATTCAGGAAAGAATATCAAGAGAATGAAGCAAATTAGATAAAAGAAGTAAATTAGAAAATTGTTTAAAATTGTATTCTCTATCTGAATCATAAAAGAAAAAAATTGGGTTTCATTTCCCTTTAAGTGTGTTTCTGAAGTTATTGTAGTTGTAATTGTTTTAACCAATTATCAACACATTTTCTTTTGATGTGCGAGATATCCTTTACTTAATACAACTATAGATGTTACTGGCAGAAATTCCCACTAAAGATATGCTCAGAAAGATGGTGAAATGTGGCCCAATGGATTTTGAACATGCTCTCACCTTTACAATGAGGACCCTCTGCATTCTCATGATCATCTATGAATCCAACCCATAATATTGGAGTTTCCAATTAATTTTATGCAATTTTCACCTCATAAAGCCATCCCTTGACCACAACATAGTCCTAACTGGTTGATGCCCACCAAGATTTTATGAATTTTCAAATCTATAGTTAGGCACAACATGTTTGACAAGCTGCACATAGGGCTTCAATTATGAACCTGAAGATGCAGCTTTAGAGTCAATGTATAGAAAAGGCCCCGGATGACAGCATGGAAGAAGGGCACCTGTGACCCCACTTCACCCCCAGGAGTGGATTATTCCAGAGGGGTGGGGTTGGGGAACTGTTATAAGTCCCAGCACTGGAAGTGAGGTCACAGGTGCCTTTCTGGAGCAGCACGGTAGGAGGTGTGTTGTACACTTACTTACCTGAAGATGGAGGCCTTGTTGCAGGAGTTGCTGTCGGCGGCAAGGAGAAATGGCGAAGGTTGGATCCGGCAGCAGTTGTCCACGGCTGGGGAGGCAGCCACAACAGGTCTGGTGGTGGAGGCGGCAGTCGGGAGCGGAAGACGGCCGGCCAGGAGGTCGAGGCCACCGGAACGCTTGAGCCCGGAGGTCGGCAGGAGGAGATCCGGTCGGGAGAGGAGCCAGCCAGCAGGTCCACAGGAACAGGCGAGGTCGGAGAACGGCAGAGGCCAACGGACTGGAGCGGGAGCTGAGGCCCGGCCGAGGGCGGCGCCGGGGTCTGACGTCATCACGGCACGTCAGCGGGCGGAAACAGGGACATCGAGAGGTCGCGGCAGAGCAGGACGGACCGGGAGAAGCGCTCGGGAGTCAGGTAAGCAGCTGAGTTATCGAAGATTGGGGGCCTGAAGGCTGAGCTATCGAAAATTGTTTAAGGGGTGGCGGGACGGCAAAGGGCAAGGCCAGGAGGACGGCCGGGGGGGGGGGGGGAATTACGTCGGGCAGCAAGTGATAAGCCCGTAACGCCGGGATAAGGTGGCATTCAGATAAAGAAAATATGGGACAACTGGCTGGATGGTAGGCCCGGCCGGGAATGGGCCTCCGGGGGGGGGGTAACAGCTAACGGGGGCCTATAGGGTTGGCACGGCCAGGCATGAGGCCGGGGGGGGGGGGCCGTTGCTTAGTGGCGAAGGTATAAGCAAAAAAAAAAAAAAAATAGAGGGCCCGGGATGGTATGCGCGGCCAGGGATAAGGCCGGGGGGGGGGGGGGGGGCAGGTTTTGGCGGCAAAGAAATGGGAAGCCCTAAGTAGGGACAGACACGGGTTAGCAGCCGGGAATAAGGCCTGGTATTGATGCGGGACAGCCGCGGGTGACGGCTGGGAGCAAGGCCGGGGGGGGGGGGGGGATTTTGCTATGTCCTAAATGCCGTAGTTTAGTAGTCAGTCTAGACTGGGGGGCGGTCCGGAGTGAGACAGGACTCCCTCCTTTGCAGCGTGGGAGAGCTGGTTTTAATGCACTTCCTTTTGCGAGTCATATGGTATTTTCCCTCATGTTTCTATTGTAATGTTGTTGCTCTCCCCCTCCCCTCTCTCCCCCCCCTTCCTTTCCTCTTTTGCCCCTTCTTTCCCCCCCTCTCTCCTTTCCCTCCCCCCCCCCCCCTTCCCCCCCTTCTTCTTTTTTGGTCGGGTCCTTGAGAGGGGAGGGTCGGGTAGTGATGGGACGGGGACACAGGGGCCAGGTACCCAGTTGGTGATAGGGATAGGGGGTAACAAGGGCGCGTTAGTATGGGGTTCCCAAAAAAAAAAAAAAAAAAAAAAAGAGGAGAAGGGGTAAATAGTGACGAATAAAGAAAGGGGTTATATGGTGGATTGTGGAGGGGATGGTGGGGTTTTTGTGGAGGGGCAGGTTTAATGATATGTTGTGTTGCAGGGGTGACCAGGGGAGAGGTGAGAGTGGAGGCTCAGGACGCCTCTGGAAGAGGCACTCCAACGCAGCAGGATCGGTTTACGGAGCCACCGCTTGAGCTCAACGCCAGTGGTGACTTTCCAGATGAAGAGGAGGATCCCTTGGAAGGCACTTCAGCAGGACCGGTAACGGCGAGTCAGGTAGGAGATCTGTCCGCCTTGGCGCAGATTTTACAGTTATTGTCTCCTCAACGGAGTGGAGGGGGGCAGGGAGCAGGGCTCCAAGGGGAAGGGACGGGGGGTAGGGGGGTTTCAGAAGGGAGAGAGGTTACGGCTATATCTACATTGCAGGCGCCAGTAGCAGGAGGTAGGACCGGGAGAAGAGACACGCGGCCGGACAGGACGGCGACCTCGGGAGTACGCAGGAGGTCTAGGTCGCCGCGGAGGAGGACAAGAGGAGGAGGATCACCAGCATCACCCACCTGGGCTCGGGTGGACAGGAGCCGCGACCGGAGCAGGTACGGCAGGGGGAGGTCACCTGCCCGAAGGGAAGCGGTACGGAGGAGGCTGGACGTGAGCAGAGGAAGGGAAGAAGTAGACAGGGACAGAGGCCGCGGGGAGGAAGCAAGGCCAGTACGCGAGGAGGGAGCAGGAACGGTGCAGCAGCCAGCAGGTGAGGTGGCTGGTGGGGCACCAAGTGTGAATGTGGCTGTGCCTGGTGAGAGGGAAGCTATGGTTTCAGGTTTGAGAGCTTTACTGGCGTCGTTGGAAAACCCGGGAAGGGGGACTTCGGTGGCGGCAGCGTGGACCACGCCAGGGCTTACCCCGGCTGTGGGGGGGCCGCAAGTAGCGGCGGCAAGCTTGGAAACCCCTGCGAGCAATGGGGGAGAGGTGGTTAGGGTGCCAGAAAGCGCATTACGGAGACCATGTCTCTGTTCGGTTGGCCCTTTAGGGATTCACTTAACCAGTGAATTGAGAGAAAAGATCGGAAAACGGGAATTTATAGAGATTTTCTCCCTGTTACCCCTGGAGCATGTTCTAGAGGTTAAGGAGGATGAGAAAGAAAAAGGGAAAAAGGAGGAGGAGGAGCGTAAGAAGCGTTGGCGTAAACTGCCAAAGACATTTATTAATTGGTCGCGTGCCTTTCGCATCTTGGCGAGTGTCATATGCGAGAAGACCCCAGATCAGGGGGCTTCCTTGTTTTGTTATTACGACGAAATCTCCAGTGCATACGGGACCTACGGGGGAATGGCGTGGTGGCGGTACGACGAGGGCTTTAGGCAGCGGTTGGCGGTTCGGCCGGAGATGCGGTGGGACGACAGAGATATGAGCATTTGGCTCGAGATGATGACCCCCTTGAGGGGTGGACATTCCTTTCGGGGCTCTGGGCAAACGCCCGGGGGCAGGGTCCCTGGGGGGTCTGGACCTGCCCTTAGAAAAGGAGTATGTTTCCAGTTCAACGACGGGCAATGTAAGTTTGGGGCCTCGTGCAAATACAAGCACGAGTGTTCCGGTTGCAGGGGTGTGCACCCTTTCGCAAAATGCTTCAAGAAGGGTAAGCAAGGGTCCCGGGCGGGGGATGTGGGTGCACCGGGCGCGGACGCCGGTGAGGGTCGAAAAGATGGCCCCATGGTTAGAGGCTTACGCCAATAAGCGCGGTCGCGCGGTAGATTCGGAGCTACTACTTACGGGTTTTAGCTCGGGCTTTATGATTCCATTTAGAGGGGAGCGGACGGAAGGGGTCCCGAACAATTTTAAGTCTGCTAGGGTACACCCGGGGGTACTAAGAGAGAAAATTGGGAAAGAAGTCCGATTGGGCAGGATGGCGGGTCCATTTTTGGACCCCCCATTGCCGGACCTGAGGGTATCACCATTGGGGGTGGTTCCTAAAAAGGCCCCTGGGCAATTCCGCATGATCCACCACCTGTCGTACCCTAAGGGACTGTCGGTCAATGATGGCATTGATCCGGAATTGGTCGCGGTAAAGTATGCGTCGTTCGACAAGGCCGTGGGGTTAGTGAGAGCGGCGGGAAAAGGGGCTTTAATGGCGAAAGCAGACGTTGAGTCTGCTTTTCGGCTGCTCCCGGTGCATCCTCGGTGTCATCATCTGTTGGGATGCATGATGGACGGAGCCTTTTACGTGGATCTTTGCCTCCCGATGGGATGCTCAATTTCATGTTCCTATTTCGAGAGGTTCAGCTCCTTTGTAGAGTGGGTAGTGAAGCAAGCATCGGGGATTTCATCTATGGTGCATTACCTAGATGACTTCCTGTTTGTCGGTCCGGCCGGTTCGGCGGACTGTGATCATTTGGTCCAGGTTTTTGGGCAGGTGGCGGGGGATTTTGGTATCCCTGTGGCCGCAGATAAGTCAGAAGGACCTACGACGTCATTGAGTTTTTTGGGAATCCAAATGGATTCCATTAAGATGGAGTGCAGGTTACCGGAGGACAAGGTATCTGACCTCAAAATGGTGATCGGCGGGATGCTGGCAAGAACGAAAGCTACCCTAAGGGATATTCAATCTTTATTGGGAAAGTTGAATTTTGCCTGCAGAATAATTCCCATTGGCCGAATATTTTGCAGACGTTTGTCATTGCTGACGGTTGGAGTTTCTGACCCAAGACACCATGTCAGGTTGACGAGCGAGGTCAAAGAGGACTTGAAGGTGTGGCGAACTTTCCTGGAGGAGTTCAATGGGCAGGTGATCATGCAGGAAACAGGCTGGTCGGACGACCAGCTGTGTTTATTTACAGATGCAGCAGGAGCTCACGGTTTTGGGGCCTATTTGAACGGCCAGTGGTGTGCGGGCAGATGGCCCGAAGTATGGGCCGAATGGGGCCTGACCAGGAACTTAACTTTTTTGGAATTATTCCCGCTGGTCGTGGCCCTAAAAATTTGGCCGGAGCAGCTGGGCAACAAAAGGGTTTGTTTCCATTCGGACAACCAGGGAGTGGTATGGGCAATCAACCGGTTAACGGCGAACTCGCCGGCGGTGATACGGCTCCTGAGGGTGTTTGTTTTGGAGTGCCTGAGATGCAACATATCTTTCAGGGCGGTGCATGTCCCGGGACGGTTTAACGTTATTGCTGACGCTTTGTCACGATTTCAGTGGGACAGGTTCCGAGAAGTGGCCCCAGAAGCGGAGCGGGACGGAATTGCATGTCCAGAGGACTTGTGGTACCTGGGTTGCCAGGAATGGTGAGGTTAATCAGAGGGGCATTGGCTCCTAACACATGGAGGGCTTACGCCCGAGTGTGGAAGCGGTGGGAGCGGGTGCTACTGGATGAGCAGTGCCAAGGATACAGGAGGAGTGATTTCCTGTTATGGATGAGCTGGGTAGGTTCCTGGGAGAGGGAAGGGCTATCGCCCTCTGAAGTTCGGAAGAGGATGGCAGCAATGGCTTTCCTTTTTCGATTGCTGGGTATTGAGGATCTTACAAAAAATTTTGTGACCAGAATGGCAGTCAGGGGGATGTGTAGGAGGGGATTCCGGACGGATGGTCGGAGGCCAATTACTTTTGCAATTTTGCAGGGGTTGGTGTCGGAGCTGGATAGGGTGTGTTCCTCAAGGTATGAGGTTCTGTTATTCAAAACTGCGTTTGTACTGGCTTTCTTTGGAGCGTTCAGGGTGTCGGAGCTGGTGGGAAAGAACCGTTGGGATGGGAGCGGAATGGGTAGGCAGGATGTAGCGGTGGCGGAAGGGGCAGTAGAGTTATGGGTCAGGAGGTCCAAGACGGACCAGGAGGGTAGAGGGACAGTAGTGGTTTTGCAGGCAATTGGCGGGGATTGTTGCCCAGTACGGGCGGTGCGAGAATACCTGGAGGTGGCCGGCTCTGCGGCAGGCCCGTTGCTGGTACATGCGGACGGGACGTCACTGTCGCGTTTCCAGTTTGTGGCAATAATGCGAAGGGTCTTGGGTTTGATGGGAATTGGGGGCCCGGAGTTTGGTTCGCATTCGTTCAGAATAGGTGCGGCGACGGAGGCGGCTAATTTGGGGTTGGACGCTTCGGTGATTAGGAGGATTGGGAGATGGAGATCAGAGCGTTTTCGGGGGTATGTGAGACTGGGTTTGGTGTCCCAAAGGGGGGGGTACTGATAACTTTTAATTTGTTTGGCAGAGCCGGGGAAGTGTTGGATCGTAGGACATTCCTATGTGTACTGGGCGAGGAAGGCAGCGGCAGTGAAGCCAGATGGGACTCAGTTGGGCTTTGGCAGGGACCATGTTATCATCAGATGGTTCGGGATTCGGGGCATGAAATGGTCCCAAGTGGTGGGCACGGTGGTTGAGCACGCCAGGCTTTTCTCCCCCCCGAAAGTATTAGTGGTGCATTCAGGCGGAAATGACTTGGGATGTATGCCACAAAAAGAACTAATTGAGGACATCAAAAGAAGTTTCGATAGATTGTGTCAGCTGTTTCCAGGTATGGTCCTGGTTTGGTCGGAGATTGAGAGTAGGGTAGTTTGGAGATCGGCGTGGGATGCAAAAAAGCTGGAGGCTTCCAGGCGAAAGGTCAATAGGACTATATCTGGGTACGTAAAGGGGCTAGGGGGCGTTGGCTTACGCCACGTAGAGTTCGAAGGGGAGTCGGGTAAATGTTTTTACCTAAAGGATGGAGTGCACCTCAATGAAGTAGGGCTACATTTATTTAATTTTACTCTTCGGGAGGGAATAGAAAAGGCCTTAGCTTTGGTTGGCGGTACTCGCTAGGGAGCGAGTTGTGGCGGAAGTGCTTGCTAATTTCTGTTGAGGCTTACGCCTAATGGAATATGGTGGCAGTTATGGAGGTGTAAGCTAAGGAATGTGAGGAACGCCCAGCCCTGGAAGGGGTGGGGGCTTATAGGAAAATAAGAGCAAGCACTGAGGTGGATTGTAAATATTGTTGAAAGTTAAGTGAAATGTTAATTTATTGGTTTGTTTAATAAATAAGCTGCGGCCTTTTCTCTCCCAATCAGGTGTTGTGTGTTTATTGATCAAGTAACGAGTAGTGGGAAAATGTGGGGTCAAGAAAAGGCCCCGGATGACAGCATGGAAGAAGGGCACCTGTGACCCCACTTCACCCCCAGGAGTGGATTATTCCAGAGGGGTGGGGTTGGGGAACTGTTATAAGTCCCAGCACTGGAAGTGAGGTCACAGGTGCCTTTCTGGAGCAGCACGGTAGGAGGTGTGTCCCGCCCTCCCTCCCTGAATGGTGAATTAAGTGATGTCGCAGCACAGGCGGAAGTGCTTGCTAATTTCTGTTGAGGCTTACGCCTAATGGAATATGGTGGCAGTTATGGAGGTGTAAGCTAAGGAATGTGAGGAACGCCCAGCCCTGGAAGGGGTGGGGGCTTATAGGAAAATAAGAGCAAGCACTGAGGTGGATTGTAAATATTGTTGAAAGTTAAGTGAAATGTTAATTTATTGGTTTGTTTAATAAATAAGCTGCGGCCTTTTCTCTCCCAATCAGGTGTTGTGTGTTTATTGATCAAGTAACGAGTAGTGGGAAAATGTGGGGTCATGTAAATTCATGCACAGGACAGCTGCTTCCTAACCTCAGAGATGGCAGAGTAAAAACAATTGGGGTGATCCTTCTGGGATGAATGACTAATTGTGTGAAAGCAAGGGCAGGTTTGAAAAAGTAGCACTTAAATCGATCAGCATCACTGCTTGCAAACAGGGGCGGACATGTTACCTGCTTGGGAACCTTCTCAACCCATATATGTGTAAATGTGGCCTGTAAGGGGTGATAGTGAATGCTGACAAAATGCCAGTTAAAGATATGTAAAATAAGGTCAGGTACCTCAAATCTCACCATAAAAATCTGGCTCTGGTAGATTTGCCCTCCTTTGCAAGGGATTCTCATTCCATAAGAAGTGCAATTACTTGAATTCTGTAAGCCGTCTAATATTCATATACATAGCATACACTTACACATGCACATACACACACTACATATCATACACTTACACATGCACATACACACACACTACATAGCATACACTTACACATGCACATACACATACACACACACTACATAGCATACACTTACACATGCAGATACACACACTACATATCATACTTACACATGCAGATACAGACACACACTACATAGCATACACTTACACATGCAGATACATACACACTACATAGCATACACTTACACATGCAGATACATACACACTACATTGGATACACTTACACATGCAGACACGCACTACATAGCATACACTTATACAGGCAGATACACACACACACTTCATAGCATACACTTATACATGCAGATACATACAAACACTACATAGCATGCATAAACATGCACATACACACACACTACATAGCATACACTTACACATGCAGACAGACACTACATAGCATACACTTATACAGGCAGATATACACACACACACACACACTGCATAGCATACACTTATACATACAGATACACACACTCTACATAGCATACACTTATGCATACAGATGCACACACACACTGCATAGCATACACTTATACATGCAGATACACACACACACACACACACATACACACACTACATAGTATACACTTACACATGCAGATACACACACTTCATAGCTTACATTTATACATGCAGATACACACACACACACTTATACATACAGATACACACACACACACACACACTACACAGCTTACACTTATACATGCAGATACACACACATACACACTTATAGATACAGATAGACACACACACTACATCATATATGGGTATCTGTAACTCATTGTATGGGGTCCTGGGGTTGGCAAGCACATTAGCTGGCAGTCTGAGGCTGCCACTGTCCGTTACCCTGGTGATAGCACTGCTCATCGTATAAAACTGAAGGCATGCTAGCATTATCACCAGGGGTAGACGTCATCACTACCAGGGGTTAGAGGTCATCATTACCTGAGGTCAGAGGGTATACAGCTTTCCTACTCCTGCTTAACCCACCCACCATTATTTTTCCACAAGGAATCTAACAGGTATATAGACCTGGGAGAGAAAATCCAGCTGCTTCTGAGTATGTGCCCAATAGAATTAAAAAAAAAAAAAAATTGGGGGAGGGCAATGCAGGACAGATGGCTAGCAACCCGGCAGACCCCTAAAATCAGGACTGTCCCGTGAAAATCGGGACAGATGGGGGGTATGCATGAGGCATCTCTGTGCAGCCATCTATCAGAAACTACTGAGCCTATCTAGATATGCTATTCAGGAAAGAATATCAAGAGAATGAAGCAAATTAGATAAAAGAAGTAAATTAGAAAATTGTTTAAAATTGCATTCTCTATCTGAATCATAAAAGAAAAAAATTGGGTTTCATTTCCCTTTAAGTGTATTTCTGAAGTTATTGTAGTTGTAATTGTTTTAACCAATTATCAACACATTTTCTTTTGATGTGCGAGATATCCTTTACTTAATACAACTATAGATGTTACTGGCAGAAATTCCCACTAAAGATACGCTCAGAAAGATGGTGAAATGTGGCCCAATGGATTTTGAACATGCTCTCACCTTTACAATGAGGACCCTCTGCATTCTCATGATCATCTATGAATCCAACCCATAATATTGGAGTTTCCAATTAATTTTATGCAATTTTCACCTCATAAAGCCATCCCTTGACCACAACATAGTCCTAACTGGTTGATGCCCACCAAGATTTTATGAATTTTCAAATCTATAGTTAGGCACAACATGTTTGACAAGCTGCACATAGGGCTTCAATTATGAACCTGAAGATGCAGCTTTAGAGTCAATGTATTGTAAATTCATGCACAGGACAGCTGCTTCCTAACCTCAGAGATGGCAGAGTAAAAACAATTGGGGTGATCCTTCTGGGATGAATGACTAATTGTGTGAAAGCAAGGGCAGGTTTGAAAAAGTAGCACTTAAATCGATCAGCATCACTGCTTGCAAACAGGGGCGGACATGTTACCTGCTTGGGAACCTTCTCAACCCACATATGTGTAAATGTGGCCTGTAAGGGGTGATAGTGAATGCTGACAAAATGCCAGTTAAAGATATGTAAAATAAGGTCAGGTACCTCAAGTCTCACCATAAAAATCTGGCTCTGGTAGATTTGCCCTCCTTTGCAAGGGATTCTCATTCCATAAGAAGTGCAATTACTTGAATTCTGTAAGCCGTCTAATATTCATGTACAATAGAATAGGAGTATTAGGTTTTCTTTGATAAAGAAAAAGCCTAAAAGTAATTTCCTGGGGTATTCCACAAACTTTCATTGAAGAAAAAAAATATATGGCCACACCAAATGTGTTGTTGTTGTTTTTTTACATTTAATATCAGTTTGTGATTTGTGCAACTGGTATTTTAATTGAAATTTTCATAAGCTTAAAATTATAATTTTGTACATTAAAAATGCATGGAAGTGCACTGGAAATGACTCCAAAACTGTCCTTTATGCAGACAGGTTATATATGTAATTCAGATTTGTAAAATCCCTGAGCTTCACAAGGATCTTTTATTGTTAAATATGAGTGTTGAATTTGCAGATATGTAAAAGTGGTTATTCAGAGGTCTTTGGGTTGATAAATATCTCTCAGGGCTTCATTTGTTAAACTGGGGGTGCAGCTTTGGAGCCCTGCAGAAATGTTCATGCAATCTAGCTTCCTAACCTTTCCGACATCCCTAAAGGGATAATTGACAAGCCCTGCTTTCATGCAATTAGTTGTGTGTAAGGGGGGGGGGGGGGCTGCACAAGGAAACTCTTGTCCAATAATTACTTCAGACTGTGAATACCTAAGAGTGAGTGGACAAGTTCCCAGACTGAAAACATATAGAACAATGATTTATCCCTTTATCCACATATAGAACAGCGATTAACCCTTTACTCATAAACACAATAGCATTTTCCCTCTTGCATTTTTAGCCACTTACCACAATAACTGGACTTATATTTTAAATACATTTGCTGTGGACTACAATCCCCAACATTCCTTGCATTGATCATCCTGCAGCAAATCAAGGCAATGAGGTGGAGACCTGACTGCATGTTCCAAAATCGTTTTTTAATACATAATTTATTTAAATAAAAGAGCTATTGAAGCACCAATGGTGTGAAGTATCTAAAACTATCTTGCTTACCTTATTACTTTCCTAGTCAAATGCTTAATTTCTTCAGAAAGAAGTGAAATGTGTTGAGCTTTTAGACTGCCTGATATTGCAATCATCTACAGTCTTTACAAATCAACAAAACACTGTATCTTTCACTAAATGGACATTGAACCAATTTTTTTTATTTTGTGATTCAGATAGAGCATGCAATTTTAAGCAACTTTCTAAGTTACTCCTATTATCAAATTTTCCTCATTCTCTTCGTATCTTTATTTGAAAAGCAAGAATATAAGTTTAGATGCCGGACCATTTTTTGTGAAAAGCTTGGGTTATTCTTGCTGATTGGTGGATAAATTCACCCACCAATAAACAAGTGCTGTCCAGGGTCTGAACCAACAATTGTCTGGCTCCTTAGCTTAGATGCCTTCTTTTTCAAATAAAGATAGCAAATGAACGAAGAAAAATTGATAATAGGAGTATCTTAGAAAGTTGCTTAAAATTGCATGATCTATCTGAATCACAAAATAAAAAAAATGGGTTCAGTGTCTCTTAAGGACTCAATCATTTATCTAATGATTTTTCTACAAAATTCACAATTGACATTGATAGGGATTTTGGTAGATAAATCATCTGATAAGCAAATCTAAAGAATTGTGATCAACTCATAAATGTGAATGATTTTTTTAAAAACAAACTAATGTAAAAATGAGTACTGTTAAAAAGTGTGCAACTTAGATCATACCCTCCAAGGTGTTCTATGCTGTTATTTTTTTGTAATTTAGAAAGACTGATGAAAGGACACAAGCAATTCAACAAATGATACGTTATCTTGCATCAAGCCAGCTCACTCAGGAAACAAACGTTTACCCCAAGGCTCAAGAAAATAGAAAAAAAAGAAAAGATTTGCTTTATTTAAGCCTAGCAGCTGGCCAAAGGCAGTTTAAAAGTAGCAAATCCTTCTCAGTGGCAGACAATCACTTTCACCAACCTCTAAATTAACGGTTAATCCTTTCTCTTGAGGCCATAATTGGCACGGAATTGAAAGTTAAATAGCTTTAACCTCTTAGCTCCTGGAGGAAGTGAAAATGTATAGTAGGGAATTGAAATTAACTTATTACAATAGCTAAAAAAAATTATGATTTATGTACAAATTCACAAATGTATTTTAAATATTTTCCGTCCTCAATATAAAAACAAAGATGTGTCAAATTGCTTATATGCCATGTTAAGTATTTCTTAATCGAATAAAAAAAAGAAACCTGATATGGGGCAGGTGTTACAAAAAGTAATATAGCTTCTCTTATAAGAATACTAATAAGTATTCTAAATATATGTTTTAATTATTTCTTCTTTATTAAATATGATCACAGAGATGAGGCTTATTTGTATTAATGGTACTAATATCAAGAAAATGTAATATGTACAATTATACAATTATAATATGTATATCAAGCTGCAATTGTTGAGGACCAGGTCCTGCTCTTGTTGATAAGTCAGAGATGCAGCATAGCAACAACTCTATTGCCCCAGTGGTGGAGAACCGGCTCTTACAAGCATCAGTGGCTCAAGCATTGTAGCAGCTCCCATGTAATGGGAAAATCTACTGCTTTCTATAACACAATAGTATCAGCATCTTAGGCAGTGGTGGTTCTTGAACTTAATATTTGTGAGGCTAACAAAGGTGGTGAAAAAGTTGAAAGCTACAGAACACATAATATTTGGAGACACTTGGCAGAGTAGGCGCTGCCCTTCACATCCCAACCGGGTGCTACAAATGTGTTTGGAGGTGCGTTGCACCCCCACAGAGTCACCACTTAGGTCTGTCACTCTTGTGTGTGGTGGACTGTTATGCTGTGGCAAGCTCCTTTTTGCTAGTAACACATAAAAGCTGCTGTAAACTAGCATTTATCTATTGAACAACATTTAGCAGCCTAAAACTCAATGAATAGGATAAAAAAATAAAAAATTATGCATCTTCGCTGTTGCCCCCCCCCCCGGCAATTAATAAGAATTGCTGGCCCCATATTTCATTCTCTTCTATTACCTGATCTTGACCTGATCTTTAGCTATCGATGCACTCTCTCAAACTTCTCAAACTCCCCTTTTCCTCTTTCTGACCACCATCTTCTTACCTGCAACATATCATCCCTTCCTACAACTCTCCCACCTTCTACTCCTCACATCAAACTTCACAGAAGCATTAGGTCTTTAGATTAGCAACAACTTGCTAATTCCCTTAAACCACTCCTCTCATCCATTTCCTCCTTTTCCTGCCCTGAACAATCTATCTGCCACTATAATTCCACCCTTATATCCATCCTTGACAATCTCGCCCCTCTTACCACTGCTCGGAAATCACACACTCATCCCCAGCCCTGGCATACTCCTCTGACACGGTACCTACGCAGATGTTCCCGTACTGCTGAACAGCATTGGAGAAAATCACGGAGTTCAGCCGATTTTCTTCATTACAAATTCATCTTGAACTCCTACTACTCTGCCCTTAATCTCCACAAGCAACACTACTTCTCTACTCTTATCTCTAATCTTTCTTCAAACCCAAAACGTCTGTTCTCCACTTTCAATACTCTCCTCCGCCCTCCCCCACTTCCTAATACAACTTCTCTGTCAGCTCAAGACTTTGCCAGTCACTTCATTAACAAAATTGACTCCATCAGACATGAAATCAGCTCTCAACACAATTCGATTCTCTCCCCCCCTCAAACACTCTCACTCAAACACAACCCTCATAACCTGAAACTTAGTTCATTCTCCCCTGTTACTGAGGAAGACGTTTCAGCACTTATACTGCTCTCTCACCTCACTACCTGTCCCCTTGACCCTATCCCCTCACAGCTGCTCCCCTCTCTCTCTGCTACCCTTACCCCTATACTAACACACATTTTCAACCTCTCCCTCAGCACTGGTACATTTCCCTCATCGATGAAACATGCACTGGTCACACCTATCCTCAAAAAACCTTCCCTTGATCCTACCTCCCCATCCAACTACCGCCCTATTTCCCTCCTCCCTCTTGCTTCAAAGCTTCTCGAAAAACTAGTATATGCACGCCTATCCCATTTCCTTACGTTAAACTCCCTTCTTGACCCGCTGCAATCTGGATTTCATCCCTATCACTCCACAGAGACAGCTATTGTTAAGGTCACCAATGACCTACTTACAGCTAAATCAAAAGGCCACTTCTCTCTGCTTATCCAACTTGATCTGTCCGCAGCCTTTGACACTGTCGACCACCCTCTTTTGCTCCAAACCCTCCAATCCTTCGGCATCTGTGACACAGCCCTTTCGTGGATCTCTTCCTACCTGTCAAACCGTACCTTCAGTGTAGCCTTCTCTGGGGCCTCCTCTGCCCCGTCACCACTTTCTGTTGGAGTACCGCAAGGCTCTGTCCTCGGTCCCCTTCTCTTCTCAATCTATACATCATCACTAGGTTCCCTAATTAAGTCCCACGGTTTCCAATATCATTTTTATGCCGATGACACCCAAATCTACTTCTCTGCACCAGAACTATCTCCTTCCGTGCTAACCCGTGTCACTAACTGTGTTTCTCACATCTCCTCCTGGATGTCCTCTCACTACCTCAAGCTAAATCTCTCCAAAACTGAGCTCCTCATTTTCCCCCCTTCTTCCAAAATCTCCACCCCCAATATCTCTATAACTGTCGACAACTCCATCATTACCCCTACCCCGCATGCCCAATGTCTCGGGGTCACATTTGACTCAGATCTTTCCTTCACTCCTCACATTCAGTCCTTGGCTACAGCCTGCCGCTTCTACCTTAAAAACATCTCTAAAATTAGTCACTTCCTTACACAAGACACAACTAAGATTTTAATCCACTCTCTCATTCTTTCCCGCCTTGATTACTGCAACTCTGTCCTCTCTGGTCTCCCCACCTGCCGCCTAGCTCCATTACAATCCATAATGAATGCCTCTGCCAGACTCATCTTCCTTACACGTCGCTCTTCATCTGCTGCGCCTCTCTGCCAATCCCTTCACTGGCTTCCTCTTGCCTCTAGGATCAAACACAAAACTCTCACTCTTACTAACAAAGCCCTCAACTGCACTGCTCCCCCCTACATCTCAGACCTTGTCTCCAGATACTCTCCCTCCCGTCCCCTTCGCTCTGCTCATGACCTCCTACTCTCCTCCTCTCTTGTCATCTCATCACACTCCCGTTTACAGGACTTCTCCAGACTGGCTCCCATCTTGTGGAACTCTCTGCCTCGCTCCACAAGACTCTCTTCTAGTTTTAAAAGCTTCAAGTGCTCCCTAAAGACTCTACTGTTCAGGGACGCATACAACCTACGCTAACCTTTCCTAATACCAGTTCCTCTCCTCCACTGCAATCCCCTGAACCCTCTTAGCATGTAAGCCTAAAAGTCCAGCTGTTTGTAGATCACCTTCTTAAGAGCTGTCTACAACAGTGCAACTCTTGGCAGGGCCCTCTACCCTATAATTGTTTTGTTGTACTCCCCCTTTGTTTATAGCACTGCGGAATCTGTTGGCGCTCTACAAATAACCGATAATAATAATAATAATACCAACTTGTGATTCTGCTCCACTGCAATAACCTTCTACAATCCGTATACCATTCACAATATGATCCTCCCCATTACCCTAGGTTAGGCATTCCCCATCCTAAAGCTACCTAACAACCCCCACCCTTATACAAACATTGAGGTCTTCCTGAATCTTCCATATTTACCATTTCTTGTTAATTATTAGAGTTTCCACCTATAATGATACTTGCCCTTAGTGTTTATAATGATATAGACAAACGGCTAGATATAGTGAATTACTATTTCAGACCAAAATTAATACTTTGTTATCTGTAAGTACTGTATTTTTTACATTGGCTTCTAGAATATCCTCTCTTGTTGTGAGTTCCTGCAGCTTCTATATTGATCTGCATACGTAGACTTCTTATGCCGGATATTAGTAAATACAAAGAAAAAATAACATGAATTATTAGTTTATATATATATATTAAAAATGTGTGGCTATTATTAAACATTTGTAGCTTAAATAAAGGACTTAATTATTTTTTAATTTTGCAGATAGAAGTGGTGTGAAACAAGTACAACAAAAGCATACAAATAAAATGCATTATACATTAAGAATTATGCAAATAAAAAATCCCTATAATGATTATGTCAACAAATAACACTGACTTATGCCCATCATTCTGTTTGAAATAAACAGGCACAATTGGGATAAAGAGGCTACTCCCAGATGGTGATCCACCAAAAAAACAAGCTACTGAGCAATTGTTCATTCCTAGTTGAGCACTTGTCTCTCTCTCTGTATGTTTGAAATGAAGCTCACAATTAGAGGGGTATTTATCAAAGCCTCAACTATGCTGCATTTGCTGGCCCCAATACGCTCGCCTAACATCATGGCCGCGGACCTGAATATGCTCTCCATATTTATAAAAAAAAAGCCGTCATAAAGCCGCGCACCAAGTATGGGGTGATGAGCATCGGACTGTTGTTAACTAACAGTCATCGATCTCGCTGCCTCCCAAATAAAAACCCTATCTAAAAAACTTAAGCTCCCCATTGCCCTGAAAAGGGCATTTGAATGGGCATTGCCCTTAAAAGGGCATTTAGCTCTTTTACATGCCCAGACCCTACTCTAAAAATAAAACCCACCCAAAAAACCCTGAAATAAACCTAACACTAACCCCCGACGATCCACTTTCATTTTTTAAAGTTCCGCTTGAAGGATCCATCCAGACGGCCTCTTCTATCTTCATCCATCCGGCACGGAGCGGGTCCATGCTGAAGACATCCGGCACGGAGATCCTCTTCAATACGGTCGTCGCTGTAAACTGGAACTTGAATGCAAGTGACGTCATCCAAGATGGCATCCCTTGCATTCCTATTGGCTGAAAGGTTTCAATCAGCCAATAGGATTAGAGCTGCTAAAATCCTATGGGCTGTTCCAATCAGCCAATAGGATTTGAGCAGCTCTCAACCTATTGGCTGTTCCAATAGGATTAGGGCTGCTCAAATCCTATTGGCTTGAAAAGGAATGCAAGGGACGCCATCTTGGATAACATTCAAGTTCCAGTTTACAGCGGTGACCGTAAAGAAGAGGAGCTCAATTTAGTTTATGGCAATGTGGGGGGCTGGCGGTTTAGGGGTTAATAGGTTTAGTTAGGTGGCGGTGATGTTGGGGCGGCAGATTAGGTGTGTTTAGACTCGGGGCTTATGTTATGGTGTTAGGTGTAAACGTTACTGGTTTTCTACCATGTAAATCAATGGGATATCTGGCAGCATCGAACATAAGCTTTTGCTGCTTTCAGACTCCCATTGATTCCTATGGCATCCGCGGCCTCCATGGTGGCAGTTTAAAAACCAGGTACGCTGGGCCGGAATAGCTGTGAGCGTATCGGTTGACTATTTGATAACTTTAAAAAAGTGTCAAATAGTGCCGAATGTGTATTCAGAACATCTGTAATGACGTAAGCATTGATCTGTGTCAGATTGAGACCGGCGGATCGTATGTTACGTCACAGATTTCAACTTTTGCCGATTTGTAGGGTTTGATAACTAGGTTGAATCAAGCTCACCACAATTATGCTGCGGAATTCCAGCGTATTTGCGGTTGACGGCTTGATAAATATCCCGCTTAGTGTTAACAGCTATACTTTATATCAGAACTACTAGGACATAGCATAAACAGTATTCCCCATTGACCAATTTATATAACTAGTGGTGGAACTGTAGGTGGTTCTATCAGTGTAAAAGCACCAATCCTTGGACAACAGCTGGGTTGGTCCCACAGCATTTCATCCACAACCTCACTAGGGTATAACCTGTGTCATCTCTGGTTGCTCTCCAGGTTTGCATTGCAGTTTGTACAAAACCAACATAACTTCATGACTGTCATGTGTATATGGCAGCCAGGTCCAGTGCTGTTTCCTCTCACCTGCACCTTTGGCATGTTTTCATTGAAAATAAAATAAGCAACAGAACTTCCACGGTATTATGCATCTGTGCTTTTATTTTGATATATAGCTGGTACTGTGGTTCTGGAAGGTCATAGATTATGACTTTCTTTTGTTGCTCTTGGAAACATGGTCAAACAAGGAAATTAGCAGTGGTTGGCTTCTAAAAAAGCAGCGGTCTGCTTCGAATGCTGTTAGCCACCTCAGAAGTAGTAAACTTAAATAGATCCTGACTGATCCCACAGAGTTTTTTATAGGCCCTTTTCTTGCATATTTTTATGATTGAGAGCAGAAGCAACACAATTAAAAATGTATACAATGATAAATGCAGGCAGTGAATGCCACCTTACTGGCCTTGAATGCTGGTGAACAGGTTCCCTGACTGAGATACTTGTTTACCCTATGAATGGTAAGCCAGGGCCTTAATGTAAGCTATAACTAGGACATTTAGCTAACATGAAGAGGCTGCTGGATCATGCATTTGCCAATATAGTTTTCTAGATGTCATGGCTGCTACAAACCTCATGTTAAAATCTACTCTAAAAATGTTTTCTGATGGACAGAAATTTTCTCTTTGCAAAGTATTTATGGAGTTTATGGGTAAGACCTGTTTTATATTTGCATTGTGCATGTAATCAGACATCCCTGTTAAATTGTTAACATCATTCGATTTTTTTTCTAACTTAAAGGAACAGTATAGTCAAAATGTAACTGTCTTGATTCAGATTGTGCAGGACATTTTAAACTTTCAAATTTATTACCTGGTTATTTTGGTATTCTTTGTTGAAAGCTAAACCTAAGTTGGCCCATATGCTAAATTCCAAGCCCTTATCTAATTTTGCCAGTTTTTTTAAAGCTAGACAGCACTAGTTCATAGATAATTTTGTGATCACTCCTGTGGAGTTACTTATGAGTTAGCACTGATTTGATAAAATGTAAGTCTGTCAAAAGAACTGAAATAAGGGTGCAGTCTGCAGAGGCTTAGATACAAGGTAATCACAGAGGTAAAATGTATATTAATATAACCGTGTTGGTTGTGCAAAACTGGGGAACAGGCAATAAAAATATAATCTATCTTTTTTAAACAATAACAATTCTGGAGTAAACTGTCTCCTCAAACTGCAGCTATTCTATTAGATTGGAGTGACTGAAAATAAGAGGCAAATAAAGCTCACCTGAGCTTGCATACAGTGGATGGACAGGTTCCCTGCCTTTAAAATGTTTTTTCATGAATGGAGGTCATCAAGAGGCCCATTTATAAAGCTCCTTATGGAGCTTGGAGGCCTGTGTTTCTGGCGAGTCTTTAGACTCGCCAGAAACAGCAGTTATGAAGCAGCGGTCTAATACTACAAGGTGTGGGTCACTTATTAACTGTTTCACTGCTGAGTTGCTCACAAAACTGGCCTTAGAGGGAACACTGCTTGAAAATTATAGGGAACAGTAAGGAATGAAGGTTTTGTGCAGACACTGAAAATGCTGTTACCCCCCCCCCCATACACACAATTTGAGCTCTTATGTGCCTCCCATTGTTCTAACACATACAGAAGGGTCGGACACCTCCACTAGGCAACCAGGGATTATTGATTTGTAATAACATTTATAAATAGAGTATTAGAAGAACATTGGAATAAGAAATGCATTATGCCATAGAACTACCCCACAAAAAATGCTTGCACCCCAAATCCTGCTGCACAGGTTTAGTTCTCCTAGGCTAAAATACACCTCTATTGGGCAGGGGTTGTTTATTCATTATGGTGCCAGAGGGTTCTATTCAGGTAGAACCTTTTCATATTTTTTTTTTTTAAATCATAGATTTTTATTCAGGTATTTAGCATATCAATAAAAGAACTGTAATAACATAACATCACTTACATGTGACAACCTATAGATATACAATATAAATGAAAACAATGTCATATAATACAGGCATCTTTGAAGTTGACACAACCAGGCTAAACGTTACTTTAGAGACCCAACAAATAACGCTTGATGTACATATATAAAATACTTCTGCTGGGTTATGATACCTGATTTTTAATATTATATAATAAAATGAGCAATCCTCTCAAGCTGACTAGTTCGCCTAATAGTGTGATATCCAGCAACATTTTGAAAAATAGTGAATAAAAGATTATCCCATGAAATGAATGAGAGGATAAGATATTTGATAATCATAACTTGATATGAGTAGCTACTGAACTTTAAATTGATAACCAAACTCTAAATTTTGAAAACATTAACTGATAATTGAGGGAGCATAAGATGTTGCAGTAGGAAATTTACTATTTAGCTTTCGACACCTAGATGTTACCTAGACCCATGACTTCAGTATAGGGGGTTTATACAATAATAATAGGATAATTCTCACTTGGGTGCTGAATGCATAAATAATTTATATTAGTAGCACATTTAGTATTGCATTATTATATACTACCTATAGGACAATAAGTCTGCCACCCATCACTTAAATATAGATAAGATGACCAATAGGACTCCCACTAAAAGTGAACGCAACATACTGTCGTCTAGTAACTAGGTTTCTTAAAAATGTCCCATCCCCCTAATACCAATAAGGCTCCTAACATATATTCTGAGGTAATTACTGAACACTTTTGCCTCCTCTCTTCATCAATAAATTAAATAGGTCCACTGAGTTGAGCCAGTATTTCAATCTGTCAAGTGTGAACCTAAGATTCTGTATCACTAGAGTGGAGGTACAATTAGGTTTCCCAATGCATGTTTCAGTTACATAAGTAAAAGAAGCAGATAAAGCAATAAATATAAGGAAAACAATCCAATAACTCACAAGCAAGAGTTATATATAGACTCCATATGGTGATGAAAGTGGCCACCTATGTACCTAGATGTGCCCTATGTGGGGTTTAAGCAGATTCCAGGCCCAACACCCATTCATTTCTCTACAGGTAAAAGGGTGCTAATACCCCTCTGAACTGGACAAGGAAACTTAGAAAAATACTGGCATGTTATATCATATATGTTTACAGGAGCTTTGTATACAGAATATATATATAAAGAGGATAAGCCTCATGTTGAGACAGCTTAATCAAATATGTACAAATAGAAGCTTCTAGAACACATAACATTAAAACAATCTACAAAATAAACTGTATACTGCTGTCCACCATGAAACGGAGTGACATTTGAAAAATAAGTCCATACATAAAGTCCCCCAATGGCACCAGTATATGCATCCATATTTCTGCAATAGGAGGGCAGTCTAAGATTAGGAAAAAAGTTGTTTCTGCATTTGCCTGAGTTCTGCCAGGGCATATACCACACTTTCCACTCTAGCCCACTCCCATACGACTCCAATTGTGTACATAGTAGTGAGAGTCCCAGTCCCATTTTATGAACCTCTTGATAACCGCAGCTACCTCCTGCCTAAACTCTCTTACTTGATGCCTTGCTAGGCTCCGGAGTGGGAACACAAGCGGATCCACCAACATACATCTCTCCAATGCGGGGACACAATAAATGACAGCCATATCCCGTCTATGGGAGTCGGCCGTACCTCCCATGCGGGATAACTGAGTGTCAGTGTCTGCTCCTGGTTCTTCAATCAGCAAGGAGGTCAGCAGTCTCAGATATGCTCGGTCCGTTGTGATCAGTGTTCTCTCACCATCGCCGGCCTGGAACACGCTCAAGCTCTCAGCACCCGACTCACCCAGCGTCAGACGAAGTGAGTCACCTGGTGCGCACGACTCAACTCCAGGGTAAGTGGCTTCTTGTGTGATCGTGGTAAGCTCTTTTATCGAGAGATCTGCTGCCTGTCTGTCATCTAACAATACCTCTGCCAGGGTATAATTTGCTCTTCCTTGGCGCCTAGATTGCCCGTCGCCATCTTTTTTCGGGATATTCCTAATGGTGCTCACAATGTCGTCATACCCCTCATCCATCTTCCGTGAACATTCTTCCAATAAAGCCCAAAGAGTCACTTGCTGCTCCCCCATAGTGGATGAATCGTTTGGTTACTTAGAGTTGGCTGCAGATGAACACTGCTTTACTCGGTTATAGAGGAAACCGAGGGGGGGAAAGTATGCCTTTATATACCAGCCGCCTCCGTCAAGCTTGAGTAGTTTAAGTTCTGCTGGTGCTTACATAAAGAAAAGTAGATCATTCAGCTCCTTAACTTCTCCACAGCAAATGTGTGAAGATATAAAGCATTATGACAGAATTCAGAGAAGATAATTATAATATTGTCATTTCTGTATGAGGAGCTTTCTTATTTTGCTACTGATCATGGCGCTGGTGAGACACGCCCCCCCCCCACCTTTTCATATTTTTAAATGGATTTCTGTTCCTAAATGGAATCATTACTCAATAACATGGTAACAACATTTGTGTAGCAGCTCTATTTTAGCTTCATTATCACTAAGCTCTGAATAATTTGAGCAATAATGCTAGGGGCCTGCAAAATTTTAAACTAAAATCAAACTCAAACATGAACCCACCCACTCCTCTAATTGGTTAACTGCCTATTACAAACCTATAGCTTATACAAACATATTATTTATATATCATGTGTTGGGCCAAGGGAGATGTGCTCACTCACTGGTCATACGAAAAAGATAAATAAGCCTCAATTGGCAGCCTAATTACCCTCCATGAATCAGCTCAGTAACTGTGTGTAACCTAATCATGTGCACAACAGAACAGCATTTAGTGGCACTTTTTTCTCCCTTTTTTTTTCTTTTTCAACTTCAAAACACTTATTTGTATACTTTCTTCATAACCAGATCCATGTTAAGTTGCTTACATGTTTAGCATATAAACAATTGACACATTTCATTTTTATCCAGTGACTTTTGATACTTGTTTCTTCTCTGTATAGTAAACCCAGAAACCAACACTTTTTTTAACAAGTTGCCAATGATTCTGTAATTGTCTCCATAAAAGGTAGATAAAGTTTTGAAAGATATTTTCATTATTCATCTTTTCACCACCAGCACATCATTTTTTTTTTTTTATTTTTTTTTTTGCTGGCAGTCATCAGTAATAGGATAAAAGGCAAATTTCACAGCTAAATTCTAATTGATGGATGAAAAACAAACATGTTGGCTCATAGCAGTCATACAAATTTTTTCCTAAAAAAGTATTATTATTCACTGTGTAGAACCTGGTTGAGTGATAACTTACATTGTCAGGAGTCTAAGGGGTTGCAAAGGGAAGCTAAGTAGACTTGTGCATGGCTGAAAAATTTGGTTCGGATCGATTCGGATGTTTTCGAATTTCGGTTCGGATCGATTCGAATTCAGAAAAATTTGAATAAATTCGTTTCGGATTCATTCGGATTCGAATAAATTCGGCTGGATTTGGTTCGGTTCGATTCGGAAATTCGGAATTTCGCTATGTGTTTGGTGGGATGTGCTGTGTATTAGACTAGTATTATGTACTGTATATTAGGTGTAACCCATAGCAGAGTGATATAAGCTAATATACTGTACAATACTAGTGTAATCCATGGCCATCCGAATGTAACGAATAAATCCGAACTAATTCGGATTTATTCGGTAGATTCGGTACTACCGTAATTTGGAAATTCGAATTGATCAGAATCTCCTAATTTAACAAATTCGGCTGAATTTCGATTCGGAACGAATTAAAACGCACATGTCTAAAGCTAAGCCACCTCTGTCTTTTAGGTTACATCATGGGTGCGATAAGTACATGCAACAGAGGGTGAAAATTGTTGTTCTCACTGCTGTCACTTGACCTAAAAATACCACAGAATTCTTAGTAACACCTCAGACCTGACCAGCTATGACCACAGAGCACCTGCAATTCTGCCTCTGCCAAATAACAACTACATCTCTGCTTATGTCCCCTCTCGCCCAATTTTAAGTCACAGAACTGACCTTATAGCTACTGGAATAAATTCACTAGAAAACCTCTCTAGCTTCTTCAACTTTTCCAGCCTCTCCAATTGCTATGTTATTCAAAGAAGTTAAAGCGACACTCAAGTCATGATTCAGATAGAGCATGCAATTTTAATCAACTTTCCTATTTGTTTCCATTAACTAAATGTGCATATTCATTTTATATTTACACTTTTTGAGTCACCATCTCCTACTGAGCATGTGCATGAATTCACAGAATATACTTACAGTATATGCATTTGTGATACAAGACATAACTTTGAAATTTGTCAGAAAAAAAATCTACTACTCATTTGAAGTTCAGAGTAAGGGGTCGATTTACTAAGCAGCAAATGCTGCTCATTGCATGCTCGCCGGAAAGGCTCACCGGAATCAGGAGTTAAGAAGCAGCACCACCATAACTCCTTAACTCGTCCACCACCTCTGAGGTGGCGAACAGCAATCATCCCGATCAGATATGATCGGGATGATTGATACCCCCTGCTAGCGGCCGATTGTCCGCGAATGTGCAGGGGGCGGAATTGCACAAGCATTTCATTAAAAAATGCTTGTGCAATGATAAATGTTGACAGCATATGCTTGTGCAATGATAAATGTCACAGGGAATCATGTCCGCATTTATCATGTATTTGCTGATTATGCAAATCTACTGTATTGACTGGTCCTTTAATTCAATAGTGTTAACACACTAGTCGCCATTCTGTAATGAATAGGATACATGTAATAACTTTGGAACTGAACGCATGATAGAGTTTTCTTAATGTCACTGTTTTCCAAGAATAAAAACAATTACAGCGGAGATAACCATTTTTAACACTGAGAGCTTCAATTTTACTATGATTTTTTTCATTGGAAGACACAGATGTTTCATCTCTTTATTTTATGTATAGAACATAGCTGATTGTTTGATAATGTTTAAGTACATTTCACAAATGAAAGAAAGCTAATTTAACCACGTCCCCAATATAGTAGCAGTATATTCTTCCTGCTTACATGCAGTGGTAAAGGAACCAGATGATCGAATCTGGTAGCAATTGAAGTAAGTCATCAACTTTATAAATAGTCAACTTGTTAGTTTAGATTGTTTTTTGTTTTTTTTAACAAAGTTTGAAAAACAAGTACGGGAATAATAACTTCAGTTCCCTTAATAAATAATTACTCCCAGCTGTGGCCAACATTCTTAAATGATGAACAATGATCAGGGCCAACTCAAGACATTGTTCTACTTGGGTTCAATAATGAAATGACGCTTCCCCCAACTGCATCCACTTCAGTCTAAATCTAACTCTAGTCAGCAGTCTCAATGATTAATGTTCAGCAGACTGAAATTTCCTACAAGAGCAGACTGATAACCAGGTGATGGATGCTATGTATGAGAGTAATTTCTCTTAAAAACAAAAATAAAAATAATGCAAATCCTTTGCTATTAGTATGTTTAGATTCTCTTACATTCAGAATTTCTTAGTCTCACATTTTGCATATGCAGACATATATATCTGTCCTTCAAATGAGCACAAATAAAAAGTTCAGTATTTGTGCAATAAATGTCTATAACCTACAAACAGCAAACTGTACTAGATGGCGCTCCTAGATCCTATTCTGCTGCTTAAAGAACAGGGGAACAGAAAACCACTGCGGGAATGCACGCTGGAAGTGGCTGAGTGAGCTGCAAATGGACAAAGAAAATCCAAACACAGCAGCACATTAAAGGCACTGAAAAAAATAAGTAAAAAGTAACTTGAATTGATGCATTAAAAATAGAAGCGATGGGCAGAACAACCTTACACGCTTTGTGCCTAGAACGGCACTTAATCATATAGATAACCATCATGCCACAGTCTCCCAATTTAAAGAGACAGTGTCCAATCAGGATAAAGAAATATCTATAACCTAACAATTTAACTTTGTGATGGGACCTGGGAGCTTGATTTGAGGTCCAGAGCAGTCCTGCTGTGCTGTATAACCTTCTCCAAGTTCCACCAGAGAACACCAGGAACTAGCATTACTATCTTGAGCTCTGTAGTGAAATAAGCTTTTTTCCTCCAATACAAACACCAGACAAGGCTTAGTGCAGTAGAGAGTAAGTCACTTTAATGGTCAAGACACAGGTTTTTATACAGTAAAAGGTGTGATATGTAAACATGAAAAATTCAATTATATACAGTCCCCTGCTAACCCCCTTGTGTCCACATTAGATTCCTGGACATAGCCTTTAGCCCTGTCTGAAAAGTTTAACAGTGAATCACCCGGCTTCTAGAGGGAGTCCCAAATGTTTGAAAGCTTTCATTCCAGTGCATTTTGGTAGAATGCTTGCGGGAGTGACAAGTGGTACAGTAAGACACATCTAGGAGGCTTTTGTCAGGAAAAGTGGTACAAAGCTAGTTCCACATTATTGAAAGGTTAAAAAGTGCAGAATAAAAGTAATAAAGGGAATAATGGCCAGGAACTATCTTTTAACTCCTGTGTGGCTGGGCTGTTTAAAACAAAACAGGCTTTGTGTCACTAACTGCTATTTAGCCTCTTATCTACTTTCTGCAACATAATCATCTAGTCAAATTATCAAGGATAATATACTGACACACACACACATATATATATATATATATATATATATATATATATATATATATATATATATATACAGTATATATGGATAAGAAGAATGGTTTATAGGCACAGAACTTGACCAGTTCTAATCCTCTAATAATGATGATAAATCAGTTACTCATAAACAGTATTTGTCCCTTAATTTGCTGTTGTAAGAGATCAAAAAGTAGAAAACACTCAAATGTTTCTAATTTATAGTAACATTCATGTATATATTGCAATATTATTAATATAAGTCCACAAAATAATTTTCTTGTATAGAAGATATAAAAAAAAGTCCCAACAAGTGAATAATAATAAGGCAGTTCTCAGAGAATCCAAGTGAACACAATCTGATTCAAAATCAATGGTTAGTTGATGTGCCCAAATACCCGCAGTGATAGGTAAACTTCCTACTTACAATCAGATACTTTATTTAGAATGAGGTAAGTGCCGTACAAATTTGTTAGGTAGAAAAGTCTCTCCAGATCACTGGCATCCCGCTGTTGAAACAACCCTTTACTCCAATCCCATTGTCCTTTTCCCTTCTCACGCTTGTAATGTTATGTTGGCTGAACCTGTACAAATGTATCCGTTGTGCTTGCAGTAACCGAGAAGTCTGTCAGGAATCACCGACAACATTCCCCAAACACAAAACAGCAGGATTTTGGGCATTTCACCTTCTACAGTGCACAATATAATTAAAAGATTCAAGGAATCCGGTCAAAACCACTTCTGAATGTGCGTGATCTTTGATCCCTCAGACATCACTGTCTCAAAAACCATCTGGTAAACCTTTGTCAGTCAACACCATTTGCAAATGCATCCACAGATGCAAGTTAAGGCTTTACTATGCAAAGAAGAAGTCATACATCAACACTGCCCAGAATCTACGCTGATTTCTCTGGGCTCTGCCTTATCTGAGATAATCAGTAGCACAGTGGAATCGTGTTTTGTGGTCCGACGAGTCAACATTTCAAATTGTTTTTGGATAAAACAGCCATCATGTTTTCCGGGTCAAAGAGGTAAAGGACCATCCAAGCTGTTACCAGCGTCAGGTCCAAAAGCCAGCGCCTGTCATGGTATGGAGGTGTGTCAGTGCCCATGGCATGGGTAACTTGCATATCTGTGAGGGCACCATAAATGCAGAAAGATGTGTATATTTTAGGGCATCATATGCTGCCATCCAGACATTGGGGCTTGTTTATCATCTGTCCGACATAATCTGCTCATCGGATCATGTCCGACAAACATTGATGAATGTCGACAGCATACGTTGTTGGCATTTATCATTGCACAAGCAGTTCTTGTGAACTGCTTGTGCAATGCCACCCCTGCAGCAGAGGGTGTCAATCAGCCTAATCCTATAGGATTTAAGAATAAATAGAACATATTCTGCTATGTGAAGAACATTGGAATGTGCATTTGAGAATATGCGTTCAGGTAAGCATGTGAGTGGAGTGTTTTCTCCATTTCCTTTTATTTTTTAATTGACTTCTATGGGGGAATCGTGCGCGTGATATTGAAAGTTCAGCATTTTGTGCACATCAGGTTAGCGCAAGGGCGATAACTTTTTACTTTTAACTTGTAATACAAGCGCAACCTGATGTGCGGAATAAAATTACTTCTAGTGCAATTAGCGCACAAGCAAAAGCACTAAATACTGCTCCACTCGTAATCTGGCCATGCTGTAATAAACTAATTTTGCAAGTCACATTTTCTGCAATGATTTATCCACTGTTATGGGTAAATTTAACAAGGGCAAGCGAACATGATTCGCTACAGCGAATCATGTCCACTCGACCTCGATAAATGCAGACAGAATACGCTGTCAACATTTATCATTGCAAAAGCATTTCTAGTAAAATGCTTGTGCAAAGCCGCCCCCTGCTTACCTGTGGCCAATCGGCTGCTAGCAGGTGGTGTCAATTATCCCGATCGTATTGGATCGGGATGATTGCAGTCCACAACCTAAAAGGTGGTGGACAAGTTAAGGAGCAGTGGTCTTATGACCGCTGCTTCTTAACTTCTGTTTCCTGCGAGTCGGAAACTTTACGCATGGAGAAAGCGCTGCTTAGAAAATATATCCCTTAAAGTCCATTGTAGGACATTTAAGCAGTCAAGCAAGTCATATGTACAGTAACCCAAATGCAACCGCCAACAAAATTGATTTACACCCTCTAGGAATATGACAGATGATTACTAGGGTGTAGTGGTGTTGCATATCTCCTGACCTCTTTTTAGTTTTTTACCTTGTCTCTCCTTTCAGCGAATGCTTTTCTGGCTTGGACAGAGGTAGATAATGAATCATTTAATAGGTACACAATGCATAAACAAGCATTTTAGCAGTACAATCAATTAGAGCATGCAGTTTTGCATTAGACAGTTTCTGTAGGGTAATGTATCCAAAGTGTATGAGAGATGGTTAAAATGTCCTTTTAAAGGGATAGGAAACCCCAACATTTTTTTTTTTTTAACAATACGGATAGAACATACAATTTTGAACAACTTTCCACTTTAATTCTATTATCAAATGTGCTTCATTCTCTTGTTATCCTTTGCTGAAGGAACAGTATTGCAATACTGGCAGCTGGCAAAACACATCTAGTTAGCCAATCACATGTGAGAAATGTTTGCAGGCACCAATCACCAGCTAACTCTCACTAGTATAACATATGTGCATATTATTTTTCAACAAGGGATACCAAGAGAGCAAAGCAAATTTGAAAATGAAAGTGAATTAAAAAGTGTTGTGCTCTATATGAATCATGCACCTTTCACTTTGACTTTCCTATCCCTTTAAATTTGTGTCTAGTGCTAGAATATTGTCAACAGGAAGATGCAAAATTGAGACAGGATTTTATCACTTGCTGAATTTCTTCCTCAATGTAGAGAGCTCTGTAAATCATCTGAGCTTTTCACCCTCCTGCACTAGTAAACATAAAGCATTGTGAAGTTGTTTTATTTCATTTATTGTTTTCTCAAACAGGTATTAATCTCAAAGCTCTGAGGTTCTGCTCTAAAACTAAAGCAAATAAGGGATGTGAGATAGAAAAATATAATAAAAAAGTAAAACATTAATTTAAGTGAGTATTTGTAGCTTAAATATAAATAGCACATACTTTCTATAACCTGAGAAACTTGTTGCATTTACTAGGAATTTAAAGGCTGAGCATCTCTAATACAGAAATAGTTAATAATCCTATGTTTCAAGCCAACATATTCTATTGTGTTTGTTGACGTTAGAGAAAAAAAAAATAACTTTGTCAGATGTTATTGCTTAACATCTAAAATGACTCCCTCCCTCTCTCCGGACAGTTTCTCCTCCCAGCTCTTTACAGGCACAAACATCTGGCTAATTCAGTAACTTTGTAAACCTACACCACTATATTCTGTTCTGCTCAATGCTTGTGCTCCATTATGAGGGGCTAGTGGAATACCCTAAGATATGCTGCCCTGTAGGTTTCACCGCCACAAGGACAAACAGTTAGAGACCCAGTTAGGGAAATGTCTACGAGAAAAAGAGACCATCTGTGATATGCGGGACAGGTTCATTCAAGTGAGAAGAAAACATCTGCAGGTTCCTGTATTCAGGTAGGCGACAATCAACTAGTAAGGAAGACGCAGCTTAAAACATGGACTTGTACATATACTCTATATTGAAGTTGAAGTGGTACCTTAAAGGGACAGTAAAGGAAAAATTAAACTTAAATTTATTATCATTATATTATCAATTTTGCTTAGTTCTTTTGGTATTTTCTCTTAAGAGTAATTCTAGATGAGCTCAGGAGTGTGCATGTGTCTGTAGCCATCTGGCAGCAGTGTTTGCAACATTGTTTATAGCAATGTTATACATAGTTACAGACAATGCTGCCACAGACTGCTAAAGGCGTGTGTACGCTCCTGTGCTCCTATCAGCCTCCCTAGATTTACTCTTCAACAAATTATATCAAGAAAACAAAGCAAATTTCATTATTGAAATTGTGCGCTCTATAAAATTTAATTTTGACTGTTACTGTTCCTTTAAAACTTGGGATTGTATTTGTACTTATCTCCTGTTCTCACCATCAACCAAACAAGACAAGATGAACAAATACAAATCTACTACAATAAAATTAGTAACTGTATTATATATCTGAGTATGTAGAGTCACTATAATATTTGTTTAAAGATAATAAGTAATAAAAAATAATAATATCTACATTTAATTTTGGAAAATGGTAATATTTCCTTTTCAATTATAAAATTTGTTAACATTTAAGAACAGGTCAAATTGATTGCGTACATTTTAACCTATTAAACATATTTATTGATGTCATTAATGCGTTATGATCTCATTTAAGTATTCCAAGTAACGCTTCATAGTTTCCACCCATCAATTAATGAGTTCAGTATCAGCTGTTCAGCTTTAACGGTCCTAATGCTCTGTGTAATTGTTTTTTAATTCATTAATCACAAGGGAAATGAATGCTTATTTTTGGCTTGCAAAATATTATAAATATTATGAACTTTTGTCTTCTATCTACTCTGAATCACTGTGTTCAGTTGAACAGCAAGAAGTATAGAGAATTGTAATGTTCCTAATAACCTTGGCATATACTTTGGCACTGATATTTGTTTGTGTCTTTTTTTTTTTGCTAGCTGCACATATAAATGCCAGTGTTTCTTTCCCCCAAAAAATACTAGCAATACTGCATAACAAAAAGGAAACTAACAAGTCAGATATTGTTATTGATATGAAAGCTGTTGTGTGCTGTGATGCCCACTGGTTCCATTTTATAGGCATTTCATGTTGTTTTCCTGTACAATGTGTGTAGTCATGCTTGGAATATAATGTAAGAGTCTTGGCATTAAGTGCTTTTCATAAAGTCTTATCTCAGGGACCCAAACTATCATTCATTGTTTGCCTCTATTCTTCAACTAAGTTCTGTGTTACCACTACAATTTGTGCCCAATATCGTTGGGCATTTCATATTAGCCATCTGTTGGACCTATTTGACCAGTAACTGTCTCTGTTTTTTTGACTCCGTTCCATCTTCCATTCTGAGAAACAAATTTGATAAGCTTTATATTCCCCTTCTCTTTGTATCAATGCACTACCAATTGTCTTGTAGTTTTGGCACTTGGACACCTGTGATACCTTTCACAGGCTAAATTTCTTATTTCTTTCATGTAATTAACAAGAGTCCATGAGCTAGTGACGTATGGGATATACATTCCTACCAGGAGGGGCAAAGTTTCCCAAACCTTAAAATGCCTATAAATACACCCCTCACCACACCCACAAATCAGTTTTACAAACTTTGCCTCCAAGGGAGGTGGTGAAGTAAGTTTGTGCTAGATTCTACGTTGATATGCGCTCCGCAGCAAGTTGGAGCCCGGTTTTCCTCTCAGCGTGCAGTAAATGTCAGAGGGATGTGAAGAGAGTATTGCCTATTGAATGCAGTGATCTCCTTCTACGGGGTCTATTTCATAAGGTTCTCTGTTATCGGTCGTAGAGATTCATCTCTTACCTCCCTTTTCAGATCGACGATATACTCTTATATTTACCATTTCCTCTACTGATTCTCGTTTCAGTACTGGTTTGGCTTTCTACAAACATGTAGATGAGTGTCCTGGGGTAAGTAAGTCTTATTTTCTGTGACACTCTAAGCTATGGTTGGGCACTTTATTTATAAAGTTCTAAATATATGTATTCAAACATTTATTTGCCTTGACTCAGAATGTTCAACTTTCCTTATTTCCAGACAGTCAGTTTCATATTTGGGATTATGCATTGAATTATCATATTTTTTCTTACCTCAAAAATTTGACTTTTTTCCCTGTGGGCTGTTAGGCTCGCGGGGGCTGAAAATGCTTCATTTTATTGCGTCATTCTTGGCGCGGACTTTTTTGGCGCAAAAATTCTTTTCCGTTTCCGGCGTCATACGTGTCGCCGGAAGTTGCGTCATTTTTTGACGTTATTTTGCGTCAAAGATGTCGGCGTTCCGGATGTGGCGTCATTTTTGGCGCCAAAAGCATTTAGGCGCCAAATAATGTGGGCGTCTTTTTTGGCGCTAAAAAATATGGGCGTCATTTTTGTCTCCACATTATTTAAGTCTCATTATTTATTGCTTCTGGTTGCTAGAAGCTTGTTCACTGGCATTTTTTTCCCATTCCTGAAACTGTCATTTAAGGAATTTGATCAATTTTGCTTTATATGTTGTTTTTTTCTTTTACATATTGCAAGATGTTCCACGTTGCAACTGAGTCAGAAGATACTACAGGAAAATCACTGCACAGTGCTGGAGCTACCAAGCTAAGTCTGCTATAAACTTTTGGTATCTGTTTTCTCCAGCTGTTATTTGTATTGCATGTCATGTCAAACTTATTAATGCAGATAAAATTTCCTTTAGTACTGTTACATTACCTGTTGCTGTCCGTCAACATCTAATTTTCAGAGTGTTCCTGATAACATAAGAGATTTTATTTTTTAAATCCATTAAGAAGGCTATGTCTGTTATTTCTCCTTCTAGTATACATAAAAGTCTTTTAAAACTTCTCTTTTTTTCAGATGAATTTTTAAATGAACATCATCATTCTGATACTGATAATGGTTCTTCTGGTTCAGAGGTTTCTGTCTCAGAGGTTGATGCTGATAAATCTTTGTATTTGTTCAAGATGGAATTTATTCGTTCTTTACTTAAAGAAGTGTTATTTGCATTAGAAATAGAGGATTCTGGTCCTCTTGATACTAAATGTAAACGTTTAAATAAGGTTTTTAAATCTCCTGTAGTTATTCCAGAAGTGTTTTATCTCCCTGATGCTATTTCTGAAGTAATTTCCAGGGAATGGAATAATTTGGGTAATTTATTTACTCCTTCTAGACGTTTAAGCAAATTATATCCTGTGCCATCTGACAGATTAGAGTTTTTTGGGACAAAAATCCCTAAGGTTATGGGGCTGTCTCTACTCCTGCTAATGTACTACTATTCCTATGGCAGATAGTACTTCATTTAAGGATCCTTTAGATAGGAAAATTGAATCTTTTCTAAGAAAAGCTTACTTATGTTCAGGTAATCTTCTTAGACCTGCTATATTTTTAGCGGATGTTGCTACAGCTTCAACTTTTTGGTTAGAAGCTTTAGCGCAACAAGTAACAGATCATAATTTTATAGCATTATTATTATTCTATAACATGCTAATAATTTTATTGGTGATACCATCTTTTGATATCATTAGAGTTGATGTCAGGTATATGTCTCTAGCTATTTTAGCTAGAAAAGCTTTATGGATTAAACTTGGAATGCTGACATGTCTTCTAAGTCAACTTTGCTTTCCCTTTCTTTCCAGGGTAAATAATCATTTCGTTCCTTTCCTCACAACAAGGAACAAAAGCCTGATCCTTCATCCTCAGGAGCGGTATCAGTTTGGAAACTATTTCCAGTTTGGAATATATCCAAGCCTTATAGAAACCTATAGCCAGCTCCTAAGTATCTATGAAGGTGCGGCCCTTATTCCAGCTCAGCTGGTATGGGGCAGATTACGTTTTCTTCAAAGAAATTTGGATCAATTCCGTTCTTAATCTCTGGTTTCAGAAACATTGTTTCAGAAAGGTACAGAATTGGCTTCAAGTTAAGGCCTCCTGCTAAGAGATTCTTTTCTTTCCCGTGTCCCAGTTGACACAGCAAGGCTCAGCATTTCTGAAATGTGTTTCAGATCTAGAGTTGGCTGGAGTATTTATGCCAGTTCCAGTTCTGGAACAGGGGCTGGGGTTTTATTTTATCTCTTCATTGTACCAAAGAAGGTCAATTCCTTCAGACCAGTTCTGGATCTATCATTATTGAATCGTTATGTTAGGATACCAACATTCAAGATGGTTACTGTAGGACTATCCTGCCTTTTGTTTAGCAAGGGCATTATATGTCTACAATAGATTTACAGGATGTGTATCTGCATATTCCGATTCATCCAGATCACTTTTAGTGTCTGAGATTCTCTTTTTAGACAAGCATTACCAGTTTTGTGGCTCTACTGTTTGGCCTAGCCTCAGTTCCAAGAATTTTTTTCAAAGGTTCTCGGTGCCCTTCTTTCTGTAATCAGAGAATAGGGTTTTGGTATTTCCTTATTTGGACGATATCTTGGTACTTGCTCAGTCTTCTTATTTTCGAAGAATCTCATACGAATCGACTTGTGTTGTTTCTTCAAGTTCATGGTTGGAGGATCAATTTACCAATCAGTTCATTGATTCCTCAGACAAGGGTAACCTTTTTAGGTTTCTAGATAAATTCAGTGTCTATGACTCTGTCCTTGTCAGACAAGAGAAGTTTAACATTGATATCAGCTTGTCAAAACCTTCAGTCACAATCATTCCCTTTGGTAGCCTTATGCATGGAAATGTTGGGTCTTAGGACTGCCGCATCAGATGCGATCTCCTTTGCTCGTTTTCACATGCGACCTCTTCAGCTCTGTATGCTGAACCAATGGTGCAGGGATTACTCAAAGATATCTCAATTAATATCTTTAAACCGATTTTACGACACTCTCTGACATGGTGGACAGATCACCATCGTTTAGTTCAGGGGGCTTCTTTGTTCTTCCGACCTGGACTATAATCTCAACAGATACAAGTCTTACAGGTTGGGGAGCTGTGTGGGGGTATCTGACGGCACAAGGGGTTTGGGAATCTCAGGAGGTGAGATTTCTGATCAATATTTTGGAACTCCGTGCAATTTTCAGAGCTCTTCAGTCTTGGCCTCTTCTGAAGAGAGAGTTGTTCATTGTTTTCAGATAAGACAATGTCACAACTGTGGCATACATCAATCATCAAGGAGGGACTCACAGTCCTCTGGCTATGAAAGAAGTATCTCGAATTTTGGTTTGGGCGGAATCCAGCTCCTGTCTAATCTCTGCGGTTTATATCCCAGGTATGGACAATTGGAAAGCGGATTATCTCAGTCGCCAAACGTTGCATCCGGGCGAATGGTCTCTTCACCCAGAGGTATTTCTTCAGATTGTTCAAATGTGGGAACTTCCAGAAATAGATCTGATGGCTTCTCATCTAAACAAGAAACTTCCCAGGTATCTGTCCAGATCCCGGGATCCTCAGGCGGAGGCAGTGGATGCATTTTCACTTCCTTGGAAGTATCATCCTGCCTATATCTTTCCGCCTCTAGTTCTTCTTCCAAGAGTAATCTCCAAGATTCTGAAGGAATGCTCGTTTGTTCTGCTGGTAGCTCCGGCATGGCCTCACAGGTTTTGGTATGCGGATCCTGTCCGGATGGCCTCTTGCCAACCGTGGACTCTTCCGTTAAGACCAGACCTTTTGTCTCAAGGTCCTTTTTTCCATCAGGATCTGAAATCCTTAAATTTAAAGGTATGGAGATTGAACGCTTGATTCTTGGTCAAAGAGGTTTCTCTGACTCTGTGATTAATACTATGTTACAGGCTCGTAAATCTGTATCCAGAGAGATATATTATAGAGTCTGGAAGACTTATATTTCTTGGTGTCTTTCTCATCATTTTTCTTGGCATTCTTTTAGAATACCGAGAATATTACAATTTCTTCAGGATGGTTTAGATAAGGGTTTGTCCGCAAGTTCCTTGAAAGGTCAAATCTCTGCTCTTTCTGTTCTTTTTCACAGAAAGATTGCTATTCTTCCTGATATTCATTGTTTTGTACAAGCTTTGGTTCGTATAAAGCCTGTCATTAAGTCAATTTCTCCTCCTTGGAGTTTGAATTTGGTTCTGGGGGCTCTTCAAGCTCCTCCATTTGAACCTATGCATTCATTGGATATTAAATTACTTTCTTGGAAAGTTTTGTTCCTTTTGGCCATCTCTTCTGCCAGAAGAGTTTCTGAATTATCTGCTCTTTCTTGTGAGTCTCCTTTTCTGATTCTTCATCAGGATAAGGCGGTGTTGCGAACTTCTTTTGAATTTTTACCTAAAGTTGTGAATTCCAACAACATTAGTAGAGAAATTGTGGTTCCTTCATTATGTCCTAATCCTAAGAATTCTAAGGAGACATCGTTGCATTCTTTGGATGTTGTTAGAGCTTTGAAATATTATGTTGAAGCTACGAAATCTTTCTGTAAGACTTCTAGTCTATTTGTTATCTTTTCCGGTTCTAGGAAAGGCCAGAAAGCTTCTGCCATTTCTTTGGCATCTTGGTTGAAATCTTTATTTCATCTTGCCTATGTTGAGTCGGGTAAAATTCCGCCTCAGAGAATTACAGCTCATTCTACTAGGTCAGTATCTACTTCCTGGGCGTTTAGGAATGAAGCTTCGGTTGACCAGATCTGCAAAGCAGCAACTTGGTCCTCTTTGCATACTTTTACTAAATTCTACCATTTTGATGTATTTTCTTCTTCTGAAGCAGTTTTTGGTAGAAAAGTTCTTCAGGCAGCGGTTTCAGTTTGAATCTTCTGCTTATGTTTTTTGTTAAACTTTATTTTGGGTGTGGATTATTTTCAGCAGGAATTGGCTGTCTTTATTTTATCCCTCCCTCTCTAGTGACTCTTGTGTGGAAAGATCCACATCTTGGGTAGTCATTATCCCATACGTCACTAGCTCATGGACTCTTGTTAATTACATGAAAGAAAACATAATTTATGTAAGAACTTACCTGATAAATTCATTTCTTTCATATTAACAAGAGTCCATGAGGCCCACCCTTTTTTGTGGTGGTTATGATTTTTTTGTATAAAGCACAATTATTCCAATTCCTTATTTTATATGCTTCGCACTTTTTTTCTTATCACCCCACTTCTTGGCTATTCGTTAAACTGATTTGTGGGTGTGGTGAGGGGTGTATTTATAGGCATTTTAAGGTTTGGGAAACTTTGCCCCTCCTGGTAGGAATGTATATCCCATACGTCACTAGCTCATGGACTCTTGTTAATATGAAAGAAATGAATTTATCAGGTAAGTTCTTACATAAATTATGTTTTTGCTTTTGTTCTGGCTGCATGCAGGTTAGGTGAAAGAAAATGAATACATTGGAGATTTTATAGATTTTCACTAAATAATGTCGTTTGGCAGTATTCTGTTTGTATTTTTATAGCAAAGATCAGTTATGCAGAGTATTCATCATACTTTGTTTTCTTTGTTTCGTCCCTTTAGTCTTAGAGAAGATGTAATAATTTTCCAGAAAACACTTTCAGTAGGTAACAAAGAGATAGCTGCCTGCAGGGGGCCCAAGCTTCATTTATTTGCACCTGAGGGATGAAGTGATAAAAAGACTTTCATTAAAAAAAAATAGCTTGTCCATAGTCCTGTGACTCAGAGGGAAGAATGAAAAATGGGACCTTTGCAGATTTAGCTATTTTCAATAATCCACTGAGAAAAATCTGCTGTGTAAGTGGAAGAATGCAATTATCCCTGACCATATCCAAAAGTAAGGTTCCACGTGTATGCATTGTCTCTCTTAAAGGGACATTGCAGTCACAAAAGACAATAATGCGCTTTATTGTGAGTTCTGTAGCAAAGTCTCTACAAGAGAGGACTTTATTGTATTTTTTTTTATCATAATCATAAAGTTTAATAAAATATCAAAAGTGCATTTAAATTGCTGTTATTTGTTTTTTCAACTGGCCGGTAGCCATCTTCCTAAAAAAGGTATATTTTATATTCAAGGCAAAATAGAAAATGGGAATATGAATATAAAACTTATTTCTCAAATATATATTAAAGTTCTAAATAATTCCTAATTATATAAATATATTATAATTCATCATTAGATAAATACAATTATTTTCAAAACCATGAAGAAATATGTATTGAGCTCCATTTATGATTCTCTGGAGGTTTTGGAGCCCTCAAAGTGAAGGCTCACTCGTGGAAGCCTGCCACCAAATTTAAAGGGACAGAAAAACCCCAAAATTGATTTCATGATTTGGATAGAAAATATCATTTTAAACAACTTTCACATGTACTTTTATTACCAAATTTGCTTCATTCTCTTGTTATCCTTTGCTGAAGGAACAACATTGCACTACTGGTAGCTAGCCAAACACATCTAGATACCCAATTACAAGAGACAAATGTATGCAGGCACCAATCATCAGCTAGCTCCCACTAGTGTAGGATATGTGCGCATTCATTTTCAACAATGGATACCATGAGAACAAAGCACATTTGAAAATATAAGGAAGTTTAAAAGTGTCTTAAAATTGCATGCTTTATCTGATTCTTGCAAGTTTAATTTTGACTTTCCTATGTGCGCCATCTCAATGGACTGATCTGACTGGAGTGATTAACCCTTTTGTGATCGATTTGATTTGTCTACATCGGAACAACATTCAGTGCATGCAATCATGAGATTTCAATAATGGGATTGGGTCAGGGGAGTGAGCCTACAATGCTAGGCACGCCCACCATGTCCCGATCCTATTCTGGAAGCGCTATTGGCTTCATTACAGCCAAACAGCTTGGACGTTCCATGCCGTCATAACTGCGCTATTGCCCAGTGCAGTTAGGATGGCTTGGAACAACAGCCCTTGCTCTCGCATGATTGGTTGTGCAAGAGCAGTGGGCATAATTGCATGAAAGTTGTTATAAGTTCCAATATCAGGTAATAGATGCTAAACAACATACTCTGAAAATATTTTTTTTCTAAAAGCAATCAAATTGCTAAAAGATAAATAAAAAAGGAACTAGGTGTATGTAAGTATCATGTATTTGTAAAATAGAAAGAAGAATTATGTAAACCTACAAAACTGGAAAACACTTACAACACAACATATATACGTGTGGACATCACATAGAACAAGAAAATCCCTAAAGCTGCAGGGACTTCCCTGTTACTTTAGTTCTGGCTGGAGGAAAGGCTTTAAAAGCCCATAAAATGCAGATAATTAGACTTTAAAATGGTAATAACATGCAGCAGCACATAAATGGATGTTTTCCCTGAGGGTGAGAGGTGCTTTAATGCCCCCCCCTATCTCCACTCCTGTTTACGCTAGATTGACATTTGAACCCTCATTTAAAAGAGGAGAGTGCCCTTTTCACTTGTCCCTCTAGATGTAGCTCATCACCATTAAAAACAATATGGCACAGCAACCATTCTGTTGTGTTTTTGATGTTAGGGTTTATAGATCAATTTTTCTCTGAACTTATAAAATAAATGGGAGAACTGGGTGAGTATCAAAGTAGCACATATTTTACATTGTAAAAAAAAGTGACATATGATACATTTTGTCTTCTGATTTTAATTGTTATTAAACATATCTATTCGACGTTTTGGTGCTTTTTATGGTATAGAAAATTATATAAATGTTATTTTTGCATTTCATATGGTCACATTTTTTATATGTAGCAACATTCTATATAAAATTAAAAAAAATATTGTTGACGTGGGGTACTGGTAGATCTTATACTCTCCAATTCATTACTGTAGCTACTGGGCCAGAGCTGAACATGGTTGCTTAGACAATAAGGGATGGCAAATGTGCCTAGCTGTCTATCACTAATCATTTTCAGCTCAGGATTAGCAGTGTATTGATGTTCAATAGATCGCTTTAACTATGGCCTAGATTTGGAGTTTGGCGGTAGCCGTGAAAACCAGCGTTAGAGGCTCCTAACGCTGGTTTTAGGCTACCGCCGGTATTTGGAGTCACTCAAAAAAGGGTCTAACGCTCACTTTTCAGCCGCGACTTTTCCATACCGCAGATCCCCTTACGTCAATTGCGTATCCTATCTTTTCAATGGGATCTTTCTAACTCTGGTATTTAGAGTCGTGTCTGAAGTGAGCGTTAGAAATCTAACGACAAAACTCCAGCCGCAGAAAAAAGTCAGTAGTTAAGAGCTTTCTGGGCTAACGCCGGTTCATAAAGCTCTTAACTACTGTACTCTAAAGTACACTAACACCCATAAACTACCTATGTACCCCTAAACCGAGGTCCCCCCACATCGCCGCCACTCGATTAAATTTTTTTAACCTCTAATCTGCCGACCGCCACCTACGTTATACTTATGTACCCCTAATCTGCTGCCCCTAACACCGCCGACCCCTGTATTATATTTATTAACCCCTAACCTGCCCCCCACAACGTCGCAGCCAGCTACCTACAATAATTAACCCCTAATCTGCTGACCGCAAAGAGCCGCTACCTACATTATAGGTATGTACCCCTAATCTGCTGCCCCTAACACCGCCGACCCCTATATTATATTTATTAACCCCTAATCTGCCCCCCTCAACGTCGCCTCCACCTGCCTACACTTATTAACCCCTAATCTGCCGAGCGGACCTGAGCGCTACTATAATAAAGTTATTAACCCCTAATCCGCCTCACTAACCCTATAATAAATAGTATTAACCCCTAATCTGCCCTCCCTAACACCGCCGACACCTAACTTCAATTATTAACCCCTAATCTGCCGACTGGAGCTCACCGCTATTCTAATAAATGTATTAACCCCTAAAGCTAAGTCTAACCCTAACACTAACACCCCCCTAAATTAAATATAATTTTAAACTAACGAAATTAATTAACTCTTATTAAATAAATTATTCCTATTTAAAGATAAATACTTACCTGTAAAATAAACCCTAATATAGCTACAATATAAATTATAATTATATTATAGCTATTTTAGGATTAATATTTATTTCTCCAACATAGGTGTGTCCGGTCCACGGCGTCATCCTTACTTGTGGGATATTCTCTTCCCCAACAGGAAATGGCAAAGAGCCCAGCAAAGCTGGTCACATGATCCCTCCCAGGCTCCGCCTACCCCAGTCATTCTCTTTGCCGTTGTACAGGCAACATCTCCACGGAGATGGCTTAGAGTTTTTTAGTGTTTAACTGTAGTTTTTATTATTCAATCAAGAGTTTGTTATTTTGAAATAGTGCTGGTATGTACTATTTACTCAGAAACAGAAAAGAGATGAAGATTTCTGTTTGTATGAGGAAAATGATTTTAGCAACCGTAACTAAAATCCATGGCTGTTCCACACAGGACTGTTGAGAGCAATTAACTTCAGTTGGGGGAACAGTGTGCAGTCTCTTGCTGCTTGAGGTATGACACATTCTAACAAGACGATGTAATGCTGGAAGCTGTCATTTTCCCTATGGGATCCGGTAAGCCATGTTTATTACGATCGTAAATAAGGGCTTCACAAGGGCTTATTAAGACTGTAGACTTTTTCTGGGCTAAATCGATTCATTATTAACACATATTTAGCCTTGAGGAATCATTTTATCTGGGTATTTTGATATAATAATATCGGCAGGCACTGTATTAGACACCTTATTCCTTAGGGGCTTTCCCAAAGCATAAGCAGAGCCTCATTTTCGCGCCGGTGTGGCGCACTTGTTTTTGAGAGGCATGGCATGCAGTCGCATGTGAGAGGAGCTCTGATACTTAGAAAAGACTTTCTGAAGGCGTCATTTGGTATCGTATTCCCCTTTGGGCTTGGTTGGGTCTCAGCAAAGCAGATACCAGGGACTGTAAAGGGGTTAAAGTTTAAAACGGCTCCGGTTCCGTTATTTTAAGGGTTAAAGCTTCCAAATTTGGTGTGCAATACTTTTAAGGCTTTAAGACACTGTGGTGAAAATTTGATAAATTTGGAACAATTCCTTCATGTTTTTTCGCAATTGCAGTAATAAAGTGTGTTCAGTTTAAAATTTAAAGTGACAGTAACGGTTTTATTTTAAAACGTTTTTGTACTTTGTTATCAAGTTTATGCCTGTTTAACATGTCTGAACTACCAGATAGACTGTGTTCTGAATGTGGGGAAGCCAGAATTCCTATTCATTTAAATAAATGTGATTTATGTGATAATGACAATGATGCCCAAGATGATTCCTCAAGTGAGGGGAGTAAGCATGGTACTGCATCATTCCCTCCTTCGTCTACACGAGTCTTGCCCACTCAGGAGGCCCCTAGTACATCTAGCGCGCCAATACTCCTTACTATGCAACAATTAACGGCTGTAATGGATAATTCTGTCAAAAACATTTTAGCCAAAATAAACACTTGTCAGCGTAAGCGCGGCTGCTCTGGTTTAGATACTGAAGAGCATGACGACGCTGATATTAATATCTCTGAAGGGCCCCTAACCCAGTCTGATGGGGCCAGGGAGGTTTTGTCTGAGGGAGAAATTACTGATTCAGGGAACATTTCTCAACAGGCTGAACCTGATGTGATTGCATTTAAATTTCAGTTGGAACATCTCCGCATTCTGCTTAAGGAGGTATTATCCACTCTGGATGATTGTGACAAGTTGGTCATCCCAGAGAAACTATGTAAAATAGACATTGTTAATAAAGAATGGGAGAGGCCAGGTATTCCTTTCGTCCCTCCCCCCATATTTAAAAAATTGTTTCCTATGGTCGACCCCAGAAAGGACTTATGGCAGACAGTCCCCAAGGTCGAGGGAGCGGTTTCCACTTTAAACAAACGCACCACTATACCCATAGAGGATAGTTGTGCTTTCAAAGATCCTATGGATAAAAAATTAGAAGGTTTGCTTAAAAAGATGTTTGTTCAGCAGGGTTACCTTCTACAACCAATTTCATGCATTGTCCCTGTCGCTACAGCCGCATGTTTCTGGTTCGATGAGCTGATAAAGGCGGTCGATAGTGATTCTCCTCCTTATGAGGAGATTATGGACAGAATCAATGCTCTCAAATTGGCTAATTCTTTCACCCTCGACGCCACTTTACAATTGGCTAGGTTAGCGGCTAAGAATTCTGGGTTTGCTATTGTGGCGCGCAGAGCGCTTTGGTTGAAATCTTGGTCGGCTGATGCGTCTTCCAAGAACAAGCTACTTAACATTCCTTTCAAGGGGAAAACGCTGTTTGGCCCTGACTTGAAAGAGATTATCTCTGATATCACTGGGGGTAAGGGCCACGCCCTTCCTCAGGATCGGCCTTTCAAGGCAAAAAATAAACCTAATTTTCGTCCCTTTCGTAGAAACGGACCAGCCCAAGGTGCTACGTCCTCTAAGCAAGAGGGTAATACTTCTCAAGCCAAGCCAGCTTGGAGACCAATGCAAGGCTGGAACAAAGGAAAGCAGGCCAAGAAACCTGCCGCTGCTACCAAGACTGCATGAAATGTTGGCCCCCGATCCGGGACCGGATCTGGTGGGGGGCAGACTCTCTCTCTTCGCTCAGGCTTGGGCAAGAGATGTTCTGGATCCTTGGGCGCTAGAAATAGTCTCCCAAGGTTATCTTCTGGAATTCAAGGGACTTCCCCCAAGGGGGAGGTTCCACAGGTCTCAGTTGTCTTCAGACCACATAAAAAGACAGGCATTCTTACATTGTGTAGAAGACCTGTTAAAAATGGGAGTGATTCATCCTGTTCCATTAAGAGAACAAGGGATGGGGTTCTACTCCAATCTGTTCATAGTTCCCAAAAAAGAGGGAACGTTCAGACCAATCTTAGATCTCAAGATCTTAAACAAGTTTCTCAAGGTTCCATCGTTCAAGATGGAAACCATTCGAACTATTCTTCCTTCCATCCAGGAAGGTCAATTCATGACCACGGTGGATTTAAAGGATGCGTATCTACATATTCCTATCCACAAGGAACATCATCGGTTCCTAAGGTTCGCATTCCTGGACAAACATTACCAGTTCGTGGCGCTTCCTTTCGGATTAGCCACTGCTCCAAGGATTTTCACAAAGGTACTAGGGTCCCTTCTAGCTGTGCTAAGACCAAGGGGCATTGCTGTAGTACCTTACTTGGACGACATTTTGATTCAAGCGTCGTCCCTTCCTCAAGCAAAGGCTCACACGGACATCGTCCTGGCCTTTCTCAGATCTCACGGATGGAAAGTGAACGTGGAAAAGAGTTCTCTATCCCCGTCAACAAGGGTTCCCTTCTTGGGAACAATTATAGACTCCTTAGAAATGAGGATTTTTCTAACAGAGGCCAGAAAAACAAAACTTCTAGACTCTTGTCGGATACTTCATTCCGTTCCTCTTCCTTCCATAGCTCAGTGCATGGAAGTGATCGGGTTGATGGTAGCGGCAATGGACATAGTTCCTTTTGCGCGCATTCATCTAAGACCATTACAACTGTGCATGCTCAGTCAGTGGAATGGGGACTATACAGACTTGTCTCCGAAGATACAAGTAAATCAGAGGACCAGAGACTCACTCCGTTGGTGGCTGTCCCTGGACAACCTGTCACAAGGGATGACATTCCGCAGACCAGAGTGGGTCATTGTCACGACCGACGCCAGTCTGATGGGCTGGGGCGCGGTCTGGGGATCCCTGAAAGCTCAGGGTCTTTGGTCTCGGGAAGAATCTCTTCTACCGATAAATATTCTGGAACTGAGAGCGATATTCAATGCTCTCAAGGCTTGGCCTCAGCTAGCGAGGGCCAAGTTCATACGGTTTCAATCAGACAACATGACAACTGTTGCGTACATCAACCATCAGGGGGGAACAAGGAGTTCCCTAGCGATGGAAGAAGTGACCAAAATCATTCTATGGGCGGAGTCTCACTCCTGCCACCTGTCTGCTATCCACATCCCAGGAGTGGAAAATTGGGAAGCGGATTTTCTGAGTCGTCAGACATTGCATCCGGGGGAGTGGGAACTCCATCCGGAAATCTTTGCCCAAGTCACTCAGCTGTGGGGCATTCCAGACATGGATCTGATGGCCTCTCGTCAGAACTTCAAAGTTCCTTGCTACGGGTCCAGATCCAGGGATCCCAAGGCGGCTCTAGTGGATGCACTAGTAGCACCTTGGACCTTCAAACTAGCTTATGTGTTCCCGCCCTTTCCTCTCATCCCCAGGCTGGTAGCCAGGATCAATCAGGAGAGGGCGTCGGTGATCTTGATAGCTCCTGCGTGGCCACGCAGGACTTGGTATGCAGATCTGGTGAATATGTCATCGGCTCCACCTTGGAAGCTACCTTTGAGACGAGACCTTCTTGTTCAGGGTCCGTTCGAACATCCGAATCTGGTTTCACTCCAGCTGACTGCTTGGAGATTGAACGCTTGATTTTATCGAAGCGAGGGTTCTCAGATTCTGTTATCGATACTCTTGTTCAGGCCAGAAAGCCTGTAACTAGAAAGATTTACCACAAAATTTGGAAAAAATATATCTGTTGGTGTGAATCTAAAGGATTCCCTTGGGACAAGGTTAAGATTCCTAGGATCCTATCCTTCCTTCAAGAAGGATTGGAAAAAGGATTATCTGCAAGTTCCCTGAAGGGACAGATTTCTGCCTTGTCGGTGTTACTTCACAAAAAACTGGCTGCTGTGCCAGATGTTCAAGCTTTTGTTCAGGCTCTGGTTAGAATTAAGCCTGTTTACAAACCTTTGACTCCTCCTTGGAGTCTCAATTTAGTTCTTTCAGTTCTTCAGGGGGTTCCGTTTGAACCCTTGCATTCCGTTGATATTAAATTATTATCTTGGAAAGTTTTGTTTTTAGTTGCAATTTCTTCTGCCAGAAGAGTTTCAGAATTATCTGCTCTGCAGTGTTCTCCTCCTTATCTGGTGTTCCATGCAGATAAGGTGGTTTTACGTACTAAACCTGGTTTTCTTCCAAAAGTTGTTTCTAACAAAAACATTAACCAGGAGATTATCGTACCTTCTCTGTGTCCGAAACCAGTTTCAAAGAAGGAACGTTTGTTGCACAATTTGGATGTTGTTCGCGCTCTAAAATTCTATTTAGATGCTACAAAGGATTTTAGACAAACATCTTCCTTGTTTGTTGTTTATTCCGGTAAAAGGAGAGGTCAAAAAGCAACTTCTACCTCTCTCTCTTTTTGGATTAAAAGCATCATCAGATTGGCTTACGAGACTGCCGGACGGCAGCCTCCCGAAAGAATCACAGCTCATTCCACTAGGGCTGTGGCTTCCACATGGGCCTTCAAGAACGAGGCTTCTGTTGATCAGATATGTAGGGCAGCGACTTGGTCTTCACTGCACACTTTTACCAAATTTTACAAGTTTGATACTTTTGCTTCTTCTGAGGCTATTTTTGGGAGAAAGGTTTTGCAAGCCGTGGTGCCTTCCATTTAGGTGACCTGATTTGCTCCCTCCCTTCATCCGTGTCCTAAAGCTTTGGTATTGGTTCCCACAAGTAAGGATGACGCCGTGGACCGGACACACCTATGTTGGAGAAAACAGAATTTATGTTTACCTGATAAATTACTTTCTCCAACGGTGTGTCCGGTCCACGGCCCGCCCTGGTTTTTTAATCAGGTCTGATAATTTATTTTCTTTAACTACAGTCACCACGGTACCATATGGTTTCTCCTATGCAAATATTCCTCCTTAACGTCGGTCGAATGACTGGGGTAGGCGGAGCCTGGGAGGGATCATGTGACCAGCTTTGCTGGGCTCTTTGCCATTTCCTGTTGGGGAAGAGAATATCCCACAAGTAAGGATGACGCCGTGGACCGGACACACCGTTGGAGAAAGTAATTTATCAGGTAAACATAAATTCTGTTTTTACAGGTAACTTTGTAATTATTTTAACCAGGTACAATAGCTATTAAATAGTTAAGAACTATTTAATAGCTAAAATAGTTAAAATAATTACAAATATACCTGTAAAATAAATCCTAACCTAAGTTACAATTAAACCTAACACTACACTATCAATAAATTAATTAAATAAAATACCTATAATTATCTACAATTAAACCTAACACTACACTATCAATAAATAAATTAAATACAATTCCTACAAATAAATACAATGAAATAAACTAACTAAAGTTACAAAAAATAAAAAAGAACTAAGTTACAAAAAATAAAAAAATATTTACAAACATTAGAAATATATTACAACAATTTTAAACTAATTACACCTACTCTAAGCCCCCTAATAAAATAACAAAGCCCCCCAAAATAAAAAAATGCCCTACCCTATTCTAAATTACTAAAGTTCAAAGCTCTTTTACCTTACCAGCCCTGAATAGGGCATCTTCTATCGTCATCCATCCGGAGTGGAGCGGCAGCATCCTGAAGACCTCCGACGCGGAACATCCATCCTGGCCGACGACTGAACGACGAATGACGCTTCCTTTAAATGACATCATCCAAGATGGCGTCCCTTGAATTCCGATTGGCTGATAGGATTCTATCAGCCAATCGGAATTAAGGTAGGAATATTCTGATTGGCTAATGGAATCAGCCAATCAGAATCAAGTTCAATCCGATTGGCTGATCCAATCAGCCAATCAGATTGAGTTCGCATTCTATTGGCTGTTCCGATCAGCCAATAGAATGCGAGCTCAATCTGATTGGCTGATTCAATCAGCCAATCAGATTTTTCCTACCTTAATTCCGATTGGCTGATAGAATCCTATCAGCCAATCGGAATTCGAGGGACGTTCAGTCGTCGGCCAGGATGGATGTTCCGCATCGGAGGTCTTCAGGATGCTGCCGCTCCACTCCGGATGGATGACGATAGAAGATGCCTCTTGGATGAAGACTTCAATCGGATGGAAGACCTCTTCTGCCCCGCTTGGATGAAGACTTCTACCGGATGGAGGACCTCTTCTTGCTCCGCTTGGATGAAGAATTTGGCTCGGCTGGGTGAAGACGACTCAAGGTAGGGAGATCTTCAGGGGCTTAGTGTTAGGTTTATTTAAGGGGGGTTTGGGTTAGATTAGGGGTATGTGGGTGGTGGGTTGTAATGTTGGGGGTGGTATTGTATTTTTTTTTTACAGGCAAAAGAGCTGAACTTCTTGGGGCATGCCCCGCAAAGGGCCCTGTTCAGGGCTGGTAAGGTAAAAGAGCTTTGAACTTTAGTAATTTAGAATAGGGTAGGGCATTTTTTTATTTTGGGGGGCTTTGTTATTTTATTAGGGGGCTTAGAGTAGGTGTAATTAGTTTAAAATTGTTGTAATATATTTCTAATGTTTGTAAATATTTTTTTATTTTTTGTAACTTAGTTCTTTTTTATTTTTTGTACTTTAGTTAGTTTATTTCATTGTATTTATTTGTAGATATTGTATTTAATTTATTTATTGATAGTGTAGTGTTAGGTTTAATTGTAGATAATTATAGGTATTTTATTTAATTAATTTATTGATAGTGTAGTGTTAGGTTTAATTGTAACTTAGGTTAGGATTTATTTTACAGGTATATTTGTAATTATTTTAACTATTTTAGCTATTAAATAGTTCTTAACTATTTAATAGCTATTGTACCTGGTTAAAATAATTACAAAGTTACCTGTAAAATAAATATTAATCCTAAAATAGCTATAATATAATTATAATTTATATTGTAGCTCTATTAGGGTTTATTTTACAGGTAAGTATTTATCTTTAAATAGGAATAATTTATTTAATAAGAGTTAATTAATTTCGTTAGTTTAAAATTATATTTAATTTAGGGGGGTGTTAGTGTTAGGGTTAGACTTAGCTTTAGGGGTTAATCCATTTATTAGAATAGCGGTGAGCTCCAGTCGGCAGATTAGGGGTTAATAATTGAAGTTAGGTGTTGGCGATGTTAGGGAGGGCAGATTAGGGGTTAATACTATTTATTATAGGGTTAGTGAGGCGGATTAGGGGTTAATAACTTTATTATAGTAGCGCTCAGGTCCGCTCGGCAGATTAGGGGTTAATAAGTGTAGGCAGGTGGAGGCGACGTTGAGGGGGGCAGATTAGGGGTTAATAAATATAATATAGGGGTCGGCGGTATTAGGGGCAGCAGATTAGGGGTACATAGGGATAATGTAAGTAGCGGCGGTTTACGGAGCGGCAGATTAGGGGTTAAAAATAATATACAGGGGTCAGCGATAGCGGGGGCGGCAGAATAGGGGTTAATAAGTGTAAGGTTAGGGGTGTTTAGACTCGGGGTACATGTTAGAGTGTTAGGTGCAGACGTAGGAAGTGTTTCCCCATAGCAAACAATGGGGCTGCGTTAGGAGCTGAACGCGGCTTTTTTGCAGGTGTTAGGTTTTTTTTCAGCTCAAACAGCCCCATTGTTTCCTATGGGGGAATCATGCACGAGCACGTTTTTGAGGCTGGCCGCGTCCGTAAGCAACTCTGGTATCGAGAGTTGCAGTGGCGTTAAATATGCTCTACGCTCCTTTTTTGGAGCCTAACGCAGTCATTCTGTGGACTCTCAATACCAGAGTTATTTTAAAGGTGCGGCCAGAAAAAAGCCAGCGTTAGCTACGCGGGTCCTTACCGACAAAACTCTAAATCTAGCCGTATGTGTTTAACCCCCTCTTAGTTTTGAGCAAGCAATAGTGCAATAATTAAAAGCTCTAACAAATTGCAGGATTTTATTATCACTTGATTTTATATATTTGAACCTTGTTCTTAGGGAAAATTTTGACTGTGGACTATACAGACTTAAACCTAGATTATAATTGAAGCACAACTGATAACGCACAATCGGGTATTACTAATTGGTTAAAATGTTTAACAAAAGCATTTTTGCTGCACCTTTCAATGGGAAGTGGTAGAAGTGAGCTTACATTGGGCTAGATTACAAGTGGTGCGCTAACTTTTGCGGGTGAGCGATATTGTTTTTTTGCACGCAATGGAAAAATTGCTTGTATTACAAGTTGAAAGTAAACACAAGCATGATAGCGCAATCACATATTATGCTCAATAGGAGTGGGTGACTGAAAAACTTACCTAAAGGGTAATGCGTTAAAAATATATATACAGGCATACCTTGTTTTAATGTGCTTCGCTTTATTGCGCTTCGCAGATATTGCTCTTTTTTCTAACAAATTAAAGGTTTGTGGCAACCCTGTTTTGAGCAAGTCTATCAGAGCCAATGCCATTTTTCAAACATATACACATATAAACACATGAATACACATATATACACACCTATATATATATATATATATATATATATATATAATATAATATAATATACACCACCAGCAAAAAGAATACGACTCACTGAAGGCTTAGATGAGGGTTAGCATTTTTTAGCAATAAAGTATGAACATTTTTTTTTTAGATATAATGCTATTGGCCTTTTAATAGACTACAGTATAGTGTAAATATAACTTATATATGCTCTGCGAGACAAGAAAATTTGTGTGACTTCCTTTATTGCTATATTCACTTTATTGCGGTGGTCTGGAACCAAACCCGCACTATCTCTGAGGTATGCCTGTATATATATATATATATATATATATATATATATATATATATATATATATAAAAGGAAATCCTAAAAGGAAGACGTCAGCATCCACAATTCATCAAAGTGTTTCCTTTATTTTACAGTGACATAGAAGTAAAAAAGCAGCAACGTTTCGGATTCTAGAAAGTTGCGTGCTGCAACTACAGATGTAAATAATGGTATACTTCAGATACTTCAAGTAGGAGAATGAACCAATATCAATATAAATATAGACGTGTGCTAATAGAATAACGGTTAGTAAGCTATATAGAAATAATATTATTCCAATGTGCCAGTTTGGCGTGGCTAGCACAATTAAGAAAAAGGGATGTAATGACTTAGACGGGTAGTGTATTCACATGTGAAAGATTTGAACTAAATACAAACAAGTGGAAAACTCATTAGGTGACCTAATGTTACCTAATTAGAACAATACCGGTATGTCCTTCTAAACAATAGTGATATACCTTAGCCTTTGGCGCTCCTATATACCCAACATTGTATCTTTCAATTAAGACCTATTATGGGGTCTTCTTTATAGTGTAGCAGGTATACTTTTCCAGGTGCTGGAAACTTTTTTTTCTCTGTGTTATTGGGAAGGGACAGACTGATATGCTACTGGATATTTTTTCTCTGTGAAAGGCATAGGGGCTGATTTACCAAGACCCGTATAGAGCAGAATGTATCTGTTTCTGCGCGAGCCTTCAGGCTCACTGGAAAAAGGAGTTAAGAAGCAGCGGTCTTAAGACCACTGCTCCTTAACTCGTCCGCCACCTTTGGGGCGGTGGACAGCAATCCACACGATCGCATATGATCGGGTTGATTGACACCCCCTGCTAACGGCCGATTGGCCGCAAATGTGCAGATGGCGGCATTGCACAAGCATTACTAGTGAAATGCTTGTGCAATGATAAATGCTGACAGCTTATGTTGTCGGCATTTATCTAAGTGTGGCGGACATGATCGTTACTTTGATAAATCGGTCCCATAGTGTGCTAAAAGAGACTGCACCCTGAGTGGCACTAGCCTTGTGAACAAGCACAGAAGTTTTTTCTAGCTTATGTTCTGTCTCAGTTGATTGTGTCTCGCTATTTTTATTTTTGAAAGTAACAGCGAAGTCATAATTAAACTTTTATTAATCAGATAGAATGTGCAATTTAAAAAAACTTTCCATTGCACTTGTATTATCAAATTTGCTTTTGTTTTCTTGCATTTGTATTCTTTGTTGAAGAGAAAATCTAGGCAGATAGCAGCTTAGGGGCATTCACGTGTCTTTAGTTCTCTATGGCAGCATTGTCTGCAACTATCTATAAAATTGGTATAAACATTGTTGCAAAAACTGCTGCTAGATGGCTAAAAACATGTGCACGCTCCTGAGCTCACCTAGAATTTTTTTTTAACAAAGGATACTTACCAAAATTGAGAATAAAAATAAATTAGAAAGCTGCTTATAATGTCATATTCATATTATCAGGAGCCGATATCAGACAGATTAGATTCAACCCCTTAGTATTCTTTATCAGTTTCAAAACAGCATGCTAAGGCACTGTGGCTGAGCTCTGTAGCAACCCAAGGGTTGCAGGTTCGATCACCGTCGAGGTCCACTCAGCCTTTCATCCTTCCAAGATCGATAAAATGAGCAGCGTCTTGAGACCCTTACGGGTGATTAGCCGCACTTTACAAGTACCCCATACATACATACATACATACATGTACAGTATGTGCTCACTGTGCACAATTACAAGGTGCCAGTGAATATGGAGGAAGATGCTTCAGGTAGTAACTGAAAAATCTTTCACATCTTCTTTTTATAATCTGTACTGACACTGACCTTTTAACTGTACTGAGCACAGGGCATAATCAAATTAAATAGTTGTATGAAGTAGCCGCACTGCAGCAGGATTTCTCATTCTCCCGCTGTATTGCTGGAGACAAAGAAGGCGCAGAGTGTGACAAATGGGACTCATTTCCTTCACAGGCAGGGAATATGAGCAATTTAGTCCTGTGCATTTCAACAAAAAAAAGGAAAATGCACTGATTTAGGGGAGAATAAACATTTTATGGACAATAGCGTGTTCTCTAAAGAATCATCTTTGGATCTAGAATTGTAGAAAAAACTACTATAATGATGGTATAGTATGTATGGGTTATTTTGATGTGGTTTCTATGTAAAATTACTATACACAACATTTTAGATAAATTATATTCTGCAGCAAAAACCTTTTATTAAAAACAACTTTACATTCTTACTCAAATACACAAGATCAGTCTAATCCCAAGTGTTATGTTCTTATTCAAACATACGAAATGCAGGAAGTGCAGAACTTAACCTGCTTTATTAGTGACTGATACTTATATCCAATTCATATTACTTGTGACAATATACACATAATTGCCATTCTTAAAAGCAGCCCTGGAAAACACAGCAATCTTCAAATTTGGATTTGTAGTCCTGTTGTCCAAACTTTCCATTGTTTTATGTTTAAGCAGCAGTTACCCCTGTGCATTCCAGGTGAACATTTTTACTTCATTTCATGCCACCAATCTCTTAGGTATTTGATAGTTAAAAATACCAATTAACATCCACACTGGACCTTTTTTTTGATCTTATCAAATATGGCCACTGAGTCTATGAGCACTTTGCTATCTATCTATCTATCTATCTATCTATCTATCTATCTTTCTTTCTTTCTTTCTTTCTATCTATCATCTATCTATCTATTCAGTCCTTGGCTAAAGCCTTCCACTTTAAAAACATCTCTAAAATTAGACATTTCCTTTCACAAGACACAGCTAAGATTCTAATCTACTCTCTCATCCTTTCCCGCCTCGATTACTGCAACTCCATCCTTTCTGGCCTCCCTAGCTGTCGCCTAGCTCCTTTACAATCCATAATGAATGCCTCTGCCCGGCTCATCTTCCTTACACATCACTCTTCATCTGCTGCACATCTCTGCCAATCCCTTCACTGGCTTCCTCTTGTCTCCAGGCTTAAACACAAAATTCTCACTCTGACATACAAATCCCTCAACTGCACTGCTCCCCCTACATCTCAGACCTTGTCTCCAGATACTCTCCCTCCTGACCCCTTCGCTCTGCCCACAATGTCCTACTCTCCTCCTCTCTTGTTACCTCCTCACATTCCTGTTTACAAGACTTCTCCAGACTGGCTCCCATCTTGTGGAACTCTCTGTCTCGTTCCACGAGACTCTTCCCTAATTTTGAAAGCTTCAAACGCTCCCTAAAGACTCTACTATTCAGGGATGCATACAACCTACACTAACCCTTCCTAACTCCACTGCTATCCCCTTGAACCCTTTAGCATGTAAGTCTATGAGCCCAGCTGTTTGTAGATCAGCCGCATAAGAGCCAATTACAACAGTGCAACTCTTGGCAGGGACCTCTACCCATTTGACCCTCTATAAATGTTACCTTGTATACCTCCTATGTTTATAGCGCTGAGGAATCTGTTGGCGCTCTACAAATACATGATAATAATAATAATAATAATAATAATAATAATAATCTGTCTCTCTGTCTTTGTCTATCTATATCTATCATATGTACACTTGCCCTTGAAACTAGACCTTTGCTAGAAGCATTTTTGGCAATACATTTCAGTTTTGACTATAATGTCCCTTTAAAGTAAGACCTCCATCAAGTTCTGTATTTGTATTTATGCTAAGCAGTAAACACATTTTGTGTTCCATTTGAATAAAAACACCATAAAAGGACAAAATGTTCATCATAAGTAGCAACAATTGGTAAATACTGAGTTACGTTGCACACTGTTAAGTACAATAAAGATGGTGAAGTTGTTTGTGGTACAGAACATTCCTTAGAATTGATTTGTGTCTACGTTTGTATATGTGACTGACTCTTCAAGTGGCCATTGCTAGGACAGAAATGGGCAAAAGAACAGAAACATTTTCTTATGTGAATTTCCATGTCTCTTTAGATTTGGCAGAAAGCCTGGATCAGCGGGGTTTCCATTTCTGAAAGAGCTCTCAGCTTTTCCCAGTGCCCTTAACCAGCAGCAAATATCTGCTCTTCTTAACCCTTTCTGGAATGCAGTTTATTACACCATGTGCAGGTGTTATCTTGCCAATGTTAATTAACAACATGTTCATCAGGTTAAATATGTCTCCAAGGAAGAGGGACACATAGGGAATTGCAATGAAATTAGAAATATAAATGCAATAATATTAGACAGGATGACATAGAGAACGACTAAACCTGATAATAGCTAAAACAAGAGATTGAGAGAGAAATAATTAAGGCAGTGACAGCTCTCATGGGGTATTGGGGTGCAATGTTCCCTCAAGCATAATTAGCTCCTCAAAGCTCAGAGGTGCCATCTGCCCTCAATTTGCAGGGTATTGTCTGTTTTAGTGTTCAGTACTCTATGCAGGGAAAGGAGAGACATAGAAGAGGTAGAAAGATGTAGAAAGAACATTAGGTTCCCCACCAATAGTCCCTAATCTTTGTGGAAAATTTCTTGTACCCCAACATTTTATGATCTGTAACTGTATTTGTAAAGAATGAGGATTAAGAGGAAGGGGGAAATGAAGGAAAGGAAAAGATAGAAAACACATAAAAGACTACAAAATGGGGGAAAAAAATCTATTTTTATTATCATTTATTTGTAAAGCGCCAACAGATTCCACAGAGCTATCATTTTAATTACAGCAAAAATGTACTAGTTTAATTGGGTATTTTAATTTCAATTATTATGTAGAGTTAGGTAAATTCTATTATAAAGTCCTCAATCAAAAGTACACTGTACTGTAAAAATGTATTTCCACCTTAATGCTTTGTTATAGTCAAAATTTGACAGTTTGGATAAAACATGCAATTTAAAAAGAACTTCCCAATATACATCAATTATCAAAACATTCACATTATTTTTATATGCACACTTTTTGAGGCTCCAGCTCCTACCGAGCATGTGCAAAAGTGCACAGTACATAGGTACATGCATTTTGTGTTTGGCTGATGGTTGTTACGTAGTACAGGGGGAGGGGAAATTGTATTGACTTCGAGATTTGCTAGAAAATATTCTACTGCTCATTTCAAGTTCAAAGTAAGTGCTATTGCATTGTTTTTTTATTGTATATCTGCCAATTGTTTAATTTTACTGTATGGTCCTTGAACTGTAAGGGTAATTGCTCCTCTAGGTTTGTTTTGTTTTCTATTTGAAATAGCTGATTTTCACAAAACATGCCCAGTTAATGGGATCATTCTGCGGGAAACACCATACCTGATTATGCGTATCGCTCTCTCTCTCTTTCTCTCTCTCTCTCTCTATGTATATATGTGTATGTGTATAAATATATATATACATACATATATACAAATAGTCAAAGTTTAGGTACTGACATTTTAATTATGGGTATTAGTTTCCATACACAAATCCAGCTATTTCAGGTGCAAGAATAAATTGAAAGAAACAATTTTCAATACTCTGCAGTTTTTACAAGTGGCTGAAAACACATTTAGGTAAATAATTAGTACAGAGGACGTTTAACCTACTAATTATTTTTAAAATGGTGCAACTGTTGTAGTACTTTTGGAATAATAGAAAACATATATAATAAAGTAATATAAGAATATCTTGTATATTCATACCTCCAAAAATGTCCTGGTTAATTTCTTGGGCAGGGAGGTGAAGGGAACTTGTGGGTGGTGTCTCATGGACAGAGATGCACAGGGTTGGGCATTTCAGGGGCAGGTTGAACAGGGCTGAGGTGTATCATGGGTAGAGCTAAGGCCGTCCCTTTAAACTGGGTCATTTGCCTTGATAGTGGGAGTTGTGGGAGGGACAGAGTGCAGACGTCCCAAACAGTTACAATCTCTCTCTCTCTGGGATGGTTGGGAGTAGGGTTGCCACCTCAGCCATGTTTTCCTGGACACTTATGAGTTACACATGCTGCAGGGTGTGCAGGGAGGAACATGTATTGTGTTTTTGGACAGCACTATTCAAATTCCTCCCTGCATACCCTGCAGCATGTGTAACTTATAAGTGTTCTGTATTTTAAGGGACGGGTGGCAACCCTAGTTGGGAGGTATGCATATACTTTACGCTATAGTATTTATGCTTTCATGTAAAGTGATTAATTTAAACCTTTAAACTTTACTAGTTGATGATGGGTGTTTTATGGAATGCAAATTACACAGACATAGCTTTTAGCCATTACATAGTATTTATGTGAAACTGAAGGACTGTCCACTATAATTGTTCTATGTTGTCACGTAATCAAAAACAGTTTTGCTTTGAGCAGAATTGATGCCACAGCGCTCCAGTAATAACAAAAAATATCTCTGTCAGGTTTTAGGCATTTCAGCTAGAATGCGATCTAGCCATATATTGATGTGCTTTATTGTTTCTGCATTGCAGTTAATGGCACATTTAAAATCTTTGTAAACAAGTTTTCAAAAGCCTGGAAATAGTGAATATCTATTTTGTAATAACAAATTACAACAGCAGTTCTTCCAATATTTGGAATAATATAGCAACATAACCTAAAAATCAACTGGGCTGAATAATTCTCAGTGCATATTTTCATTATTCCAAAACTTGTGACAAATTACTGTATGTCTGGTAATCATTTTAAATGGCAGTGTGTTATTTCCCTGTGCATGACTCCCACTCTACAGGGAGTGCAGAATTATTAGGCAAGTTGTATTTTTGAGGATTAATTTTATTATTGAACAACAACCATGTTCTCAATGAACCCAAAAAACTCATTAATATCAAAGCTGAATAGTTTTGGAAGTAGTTTTTAGTTTGTTTTTAGTTATAGCTATTTTAGGGGGATATCTGTGTGTGCAGGTGACTATTACTGTGCATAATTATTAGGCAACTTAACAAAAAACAAATATATACCCATTTCAATTATTTATTTTTACCAGTGAAACCAATATAACATCTCAACATTCACAAATATACATTTCTGACCTTCAAAAACAAAACAAAAACAAATCAGTGACCAATATAGCCACCTTTCTTTGCAAGGACACTCAAAAGCCTGCCATCCATGGATTCTGTCAGTGTTTTGATCTGTTCACCGTCAACATTGCGTGCAGCAGCAACCACAGCCTCCCAGACACTGTTCAGAGAGGTGTACTGTTTTCCCTCCTTGTAAATCTCACATTTGATGATGGACCACAGGTTCTCAATGGGGTTCAGATCAGGTGAACAAGGAGGCCATGTCATTAGATTTTCTTCTTTTATACCCTTTCTTGCCAGCCACGCTGTGGAGTACTTGGACGCGTGTGATGGAGCATTGTCCTGCATGAAAATCATGTTTTTCTTGAAGGATGCAGACTTCTTCCTATACCACTGCTTGAAGAAGGTGTCTTCCAGAAACTGGCAGTAGGACTGGGAGTTGAGCTTGACTCCATCCTCAACCCGAAAAGGTCCCACAAGCTCATCTTTGATGATACCAGCCCAAACCAGTACTCCACCTCCACCTTGCTGGCGTCTGAGTCGGACTGGAGCTCTCTGCCCTTTACCAATCCAGCCACGGGCCCATCCATCTGGCCCATCAAGACTCACTCTCATTTTATCAGTCCATAAAACCTTAGAAAAATCAGTCTTGAGATATTTCTTGGCCCAGTCTTGACGTTTCAGCTTGTGTGTCTTGTTCAGTGGTGGTCGTCTTTCAGCCTTTCTTACCTTGGCCATGTCTCTGAGTATTGCACACCTTGTGCTTTTGGGCACTCCAGTGATGTTGCAATATGAAATATGGCCAAACTGGTGGCAAGTGGCATCTTGGCAGCTGCACGCTTGACTTTTCTCAGTTCCTGGGCAGTTATTTTGCGCCTTAGTTTTTCCACACGATTCTTGCGACCCTGTTGACTATTTTGAATGAAACGCTTGATTGTTCGATGATCACGCTTCAGAAGCTTTGCAATTTTAAGAGTGCTGCATCCCTCTGCAAGATATCTCACTATTTTTTACTTTTCTGAGCCTGTCAAGTCCTTCTTTTGACCCATTTTACCAAAGGAAAGGAAGTTTCCTAATAATTATGCACACCTGATATAGGGTGTTGATGTCATTAGACCACACCCATTCTCATTACAGAGATGCACATCACCTAATATGCTTAATTGGTAGTAGGCTTTCGAGCCTATACAGCTTGGAGTAAGACAACATGCATAAAGAGGATGATGTGGTCAAAATACTCATTTGCCTAATAATTCTGCACTCCCTGTAGATCATCATATGCCATCCATTTCTTTTACTATGACAACAATGTGCCTGAAGATCTGCAGAACTCATATTAGATCCATGTACCTTTTATAAAAATCAGTTGATATACAGGTTGTATTTTGATAATGCATCCTCCAGTTTGCTTTTTCAACTTGATTAACGCACATAAAAATAAAGTTTCATTAATCACTTAATAAGTTTAGTATTGAGGTTATTCCTTCCTCTAGTCATGGGAGCCGCCATATTGAAATTTGTCTTTCAATGCATTCCAGTGCTAACGTGTTTGTACATGTGCAGTAACTTTCTTTCAGATACCTGCAATGTAACCTAAGTTACAAAATGGTGGCTTAGAGGAAGGTGCATGAAATGTTTAGTGTCCCTTTAACATTCTTGTTCTTATTCCATAGCACAACACTGAATGGAGATTATTTATAACCATATAAATGTGTCTTCAGTTTAAAATTAAAATAGCAATACCACCAGTTTGATACCAGTGTACATTGTTGCTTGGTATAATGAAATCTATTATGGTTAAATAATATAATGTTGCTTAGATTACAAATGGAGCACAACTAGTAGGTTATCTAACCCTTTGTCCCACAATAAGAATAGCAAAAAAAAGTACAAAGTAAAACAGGTTAACCAGAGAATCTTAAAGGGATACTAAACCCACATTTTTTTATTTTATGACTCGGATAGAGCATTCACTTTTAATCATCTTTTTAATTTACTCCTATTATCAATTTATCTTCGTTCTCTTGGTATCTTTATTTGAAAAGGCAGGAATAAAAGCTTAGAAGCCGGCCCATTTTTGGTTCAGAACCCTGGATAGCACTCGCTTATTGGTGGATACATTTAGCCACCAATCAGCAAACGGTACCCAGATGCTGAACCTAAAATGGGCCGGCTCCTAAGCTTTCATTCCTGCTTTTCAAATAAAGGTACCAAGATAACAAAGCAAAATGTATAATAGGAGTAAATTAGAAAGTTGCTTAAAATTGCATGCTCTATCTGAATCATGAAAGAAAATTTTTGAGTTTAATATCCCTTTAATATTTCTGTCTTTTGTTTGCTTTTAATGGAGAGCACTTGGAGTACTATTAGTGCTCATATTACAAGTAGTATGTCAAAGGGACAGTATACACCAATTTAATATAACTGCATGTAAGAGACACTACTATAAAGAATAATATGCACAGATACTGATATAAAATTCCTGTATAAAACCTTTTAAAAGTTACTTAAAAATTTCCAATTTAGCACTGTTGATGAGATAGGCTGGGACTCCCACTGATATGGGTTTGGAAAGCACAAAAAGAACACTCACCCCTTCCTCCTTCCCTGCATATGAAAAGACTGATTATACAAACAGAAGCAATCTGACATCTGTATACATCAGTATACATCTAAAACTTTGGGGCTTGGCTAGGAGTCTGAATTAGCACAATGTTATTTAAACATAAGCAAAACTATACATTTTTACAAAACCACTGCCAGATGGGCTATATAAATGGATAATCTACAAAACATTTATGCAAAGACAAATCTAGTGTACAATGTCGCTTTAAGTATTGAGCAATGAAAAATAATGCTGGAGACCAGAAGTAAATCATTAAGGCTTGATAGCTTGCATAACAAAATTAAAATGATATAGAAAAAAAGTATTTAAATGATAATTATACTTATTACATCTAAAATAAAGGTTTATTATTGGCTAAAAGGTTTTAAAATTAAATTAAAGATTTATGATATACGTTAAGGTGTGGGACTGGGAAGGGCTTAAATGTGTATGTATGTGTGTGCATTTATGTGTTTATACATATGTGTGTGTATGTATGTATGTATGTATGTATGTATGTGTGTGCATTTGTATGTGTTTATACATATGTGTGTGCATTTGTATGTGCATGTGTATGTGTTTATACATATGTGTGTGTATGTATGTATGTGTGTGCATTTGTTTGTGTCTATACATATGTGTGTATGTATGTATGTGTGTGCATTTGTATTATTTTTATACATATGTGTGTATGTATGTGTGTGCATCTGTATGTGTTTATACACATGTGTGTGTATGTATGTGTGTGCATTTGTATGTGCATTTGTATGTGTTTATACATATGTGTGTGTATGTATGTGTGTGCATTTGTATGTGTTTATACATATGTGTGTGTATATGTATGTGTGTGCATTTGTATGTGTTTATACATATGTGTGTATGTATGCATGTGTGCATTTGTATGTGTTTATACATATGTGTGTACATTTGTATGTGTTTATACATATGTGTGTGTGTATGTACATGTGTGCATTTGTATGTGTTTATACATATGTGTGTGTATGTATGTGTGTGTATGTATGTATGTGTGTGCATTTGTATGTGTTTATACATATGTGTGTATGTATGTGTGTGCATTTGTATGTGTTTATACATATGTGTGTGTATGTATGTGTGTGCATTTGTATTTGTTTATACATATGTGTGTTTATGTATGTGTGTGCATTTGTATGTGTTTATACATATGTGTGTGTATGTATGTGTGTGCATTTGTATGTGTTTATACATATGTGTGTGTATATGTATGTGTGTGCATTTGTATGTGTTTATACATATGTGTGTGTATGTATGTATGTGTGCATTTGTATGTGTTTATACATATGTGTGTACATTTGTATGTGTTTATACATATGTGTGTGTATGTACGTGTGTGCATTTGTATGTGTTTATACATATGTGTGTGTATGTATGTGTGTGTATGTATGTATGTGTGTGCATTTGTATGTGTTTATACATATGTGTGTATGTATGTGTGTGCATTTGTATGTGTTTATACATATGTGTGTGTATGTATGTGTGTGCATTTGTATGTGTTTATACATATGTGTGTTTATGTATGTGTGTGCATTTTTATGTGTTTATACATATGTGTGTGTATGTGTGTGTGTGCATTTGTATGTGTTTATACATATGTGTGTGTATGTATGTATGCATGTGCATTTGTATGTGTTTATACATATGTGTGTGTATGTATGTATGTGTGTGCATTTGTATGTGTTTATACATATGTGTGTATATGTATGTGAGAAGTGTGTATAGTTTAATTTCAATTAACTACTGAAGTATATTATTTAGTGAAGAACTCCACTACTTGAGCGGATGTTTATCACACTATCTGCTTAGTGCTTGAGTGATAGCTGTCATGAGTTTGTCAGTGCAACCCCATAGAAGTCTATTATGTGAGGGATTTAGTGCACCCACGCTATGAAACATCCATATGTTAGGGCCCCATAGACTATTGCTTGAGTGATAAATTATTACTTTGGACTAATAAATCATAATTGCTTATATTATGAATAAATATATTATTCTGCCTTATTAATGCCCTCTGTTCTATTCTCATTACATCAAATAGTAAGTGCTCCTGAAGGTACTCTGTAGTGTTTATCAGGGAGGGGTGCATGTTGCAGTGTAGTTGCAGGGGGCACTATAAGGACTTTTAAAAAAATACCATTACAAATAGCAAATGACAATAACGCTTAGTGCATTCTTCAAAACAGTTTTTATTTGATGTGGGATTTCAATCTTTTGCTTTAATAACCTTGTGCTTCTCTGTACTCACTTATTATTTAAGGCCTAGATTTAGAGTTCGGCGGTAAAAGGGCTGTTAACGCTCCGCGGGTTTTTTTCTGGCCGCACCATAAATTTAACTCTGGTATCGAGAGTTCAAACAAATGCTGCGTTAGGCTCCAAAAAAGGAGCGTAGAGCATTTTTACCGCAAATGCAACTCTCGATACCAGAGTTGCTTACGGACGCGGCCGGCATCAAAAACGTGCTCGTGCACGATTCTCCCATAGGAAACAATGGGGCTGTTTGAGCTGAAAAAAAACCTAACACCTGCAAAAAAGCAGCGTTCAGCTCCTAACGCAGCCCCATTGTTTCCTATGGGGAAACACCTCCTAAGTCTGCACCTAACACCCTAACATGTACCCCGAGTCTAAACACCCCTAACCTTACACTTATTAACTCCTAATCTGCCGCCCCCGCTATCGCTGACCCCTGCATTACACTTTTAACCCCTAATCTGCCGCTCCGTAAACCGCCGCCACCTACGTTATCCCTATGTACCCCTAATCTGCTGCCCTAACATCGCCGACCCCTATGTTATATTTATTAACCCCTAATCTGCCCCCCACATCGTCGCCGACACCTGCCTACACTTATTAACCCCTAATCTGCCGAGCGGACCTGAGCGCTACTATAATAAAGTTATTAACCCCTAATCCGCCTCACTAACCCTATCATAAATAGTATTAACCCCTAATCTGCCCTCCCTAACATCGCCGACACCTACCTTCAATTATTAACCCCTAATCTGCCGACCGGAGCTCACCGCTATTCTAATAAATGGATTAACCCCTAAAGCTAAGTCTAACCCTAACACTAACACCCCCCTAAGGTAAATATAATTTTTATCTAACAAAATAAATTAACTCTTATTAAATAAATGATTCCTATTTAAAGCTAAATACTTACCTGTAAAATAAATCCTAATATAGCTACAATATAAATTATAATTATATTATAGCTATTTTAGGATTAATATTTATTTTACAGGCAACTTTGTAATTATTTTAACCAGGTACAATAGCTATTAAATAGTTAAGAACTATTTAATAGTTACCTAGTTAAAATAATAACAAATTTACCTGTAAAATAAATCATAACCTAAGATATAATTAAACCTAACACTACCCTATCAATAAAATAATTAAATAAACTACCTACAATTACCTACAATTAACCTAACACTACACTATCAATAAATTAATTAAACACAATTGCTACAAATAAATAAAATTAAATAAACTATCTAAAGTACAAAAAATAAAAAAGAACTAAGTTACAGAAAATAATAAAATATTTACAAACATAATAAAAATATTACAACAATTTTAAACTAATTACACCTACTCTAAGCCCCCTAATAAAATAACAAAGCCCCCCAAAATAAAAAATTCCCTACCCTATTCTAAAATACAAATATTACAAGCTCTTTTACCTTACCAGCCCTGAACAGGGCCCTTTGCGGGGCATGCCCCAAGAATTTCAGCTCTTTTGCCTGTAAAAAAAAACATACAATACCCCCCCCCAACATTACAACCCACCACCCACATACCCCTAATCTAACCCAAACCCCCCTTAAATAAACCTAACACTACCCCCCTGATGATCTTCCTACCTTGTCTTCACCATGCCAGGTTCACCGATCCGTCCTGGCTCCAAGATCTTCATCCAACCCAAGCGTGGGCTAGACATCCACTGAAGAAGTCCAGAAGAGGGTCCAAAGTCTTCCTCCTATCCGGCAAGAAGAGGACATCCGGACCGGCAAACATCTTCTCCAAGCGGCATCTTCTATCTTCTTCCATCCGATGACGACCGGCTCCATCTTGAAGACCTCCAGCGCGGATCCATCCTCTTCTTCCGACGACTAGACGACGAATGACGGTTCCTTTAAGGGACGTCATCCAAGATGGCGTCCCTCGAATTCCGATTGGCTGATAGGATTCTATCAGCCAATCGGAATTAAGGTAGGAATTTTCTGATTGGCTGATGGAATCAGCCAATCAGAATATAGTTCAATCCGATTGGCTGATCCAATCAGCCAATCAGATTGAGCTCGCATTCTATTGGCTGATCGGAACAGCCAATAGAATGCGAGCTCAATCTGATTGGCTGATTGGATCAGCCAATCGGATTGAACTATATTCTGATTGGCTGATTCCATCAGCAAATCAGAAAATTCCTACCTTAATTCCGATTGGCTGATAGAATCCTATCAGCCAATCGGAATTCGAGGGACGCCATCTTGGATGACGTCCCTTAAAGGAACCGTCATTCGTCGTCTAGTCGTCGGAAGAAGAGGATGGATCCGCGCTGGAGGTCTTCAAGATGGAGCCGGTCGTCATCGGATGGAAGAAGATAGAAGATGCCGCTTGGAGAAGATGTTTGCCGGTCCGGATGTCCTCTTCTTGCCGGATAGGAGGAAGACTTTGGACCCTCTTCTGGACTTCTTCAGTGGATGTCTAGCCCACGCTTGGGTTGGATGAAGATCTTGGAGCCAGGACGGATCGGTGAACCTGGCATGGTGAAGACAAGGTAGGAAGATCATCAGGGGGGTAGTGTTAGGTTTATTTAAGGGGGGTTTGGGTTAGATTAGGGGTATGTGGGTGGTGGGTTGTAATGTTGGGGGGGGGTATTGTATGTTTTTTTTTACAGGCAAAAGAGCTGAAATTCTTGGGGCATGCCCCGCAAAGGGCCCTGTTCAGGGCTGGTAAGGTAAAAGAGCTTGTAATATTTGTATTTTAGAATAGGGTAGGGAATTTTTTATTTTGGGGGGCTTTGTTATTTTATTAGGGGGCTTAGAGTAGGTGTAATTAGTTTAAAATTGTTGTAATATTTTTATTATGTTTGTAAATATTTTATTATTTTCTGTAACTTAGTTCTTTTTTATTTTTTGTACTTTAGATAGTTTATTTAATTTTATTTATTTGTAGCAATTGTGTTTAATTAATTTATTGATAGTGTAGTGTTAGGTTAATTGTAGGTAATTGTAGGTAGTTTATTTAATTATTTTATTGATAGGGTAGTGTTAGGTTTAATTATATCTTAGGTTATGATTTATTTTACAGGTAAATTTGTTATTATTTTAACTAGGTAACTATTAAATAGTTCTTAACTATTTAATAGCTATTGTACCTGGTTAAAATAATTACAAAGTTGCCTGTAAAATAAATATTAATCCTAAAATAGCTATAATATAATTATAATTTATATTGTAGCTATATTAGGATTTATTTTACAGGTAAGTATTTAGCTTTAAATAGGAATCATTTATTTAATAAGAGTTAATTTATTTCGTTAGATAAAAATTATATTTAACTTAGGGGGGTGTTAGTGTTAGGGTTAGACTTAGCTTTAGGGGTTAATACATTTATTAGAATAGCGGTGAGCTCCGGTCGGCAGATTAGGGGTTAATAAGTGTAGGTAGGTGTCGGCGACGTTGTGGGGGGCAGATTAGGGGTTAATAAATATAACATAGGGGTCGGCGATGTTAGGGGTAGCAGATTAGGGGTACATAGGGATAACGTAGGTGGCGGCGATTTGCGGTCGGAAGATTAGGGGTTAATTATTTTAAGTAGCTTGCGGCGACGTTGTGGGGGGCAAGTTAGGGGTTAATAGATATAATACAGGGGTCGGCGGTGTTAGGGGCAGCAGATTAGGGGTACATAAGTATAACGTAGGTGGCGGTCGGCAGATTAGGGGTTAAAAATTTTAATCGAGTGGCGGCGATGTGGGGGGAGCTCGGTTTAGGGGTACATAGGTAGTTTATGGGTGTTAGTGTACTTTAGGGTACAGTAGTTAAGAGCTTTATAAACCGGCGTTAGCCAGAAAGCTCTTAACTCCTGCTATTTTCAGGCGGCTGGAATCTTGTCGTTAGAGCTCTAACGCTCACTGCAGAAACGACTCTAAATACCGGCGTTAGGAAGATCCCATTGAAAAGATAGGCTACGCAAATGGCGTAGGGGGATCTGCGGTATGGAAAAGTCGCGGCTGTAAAGTGAGCGTTAGACCCTTTAATCACTGACTCCAAATACCAGCGGGCGCCCAAAACCAGCGTTAGGAGCCTCTAACGCTGGTTTTGACGGCTACCGCCGAACTCTAAATCTAGGCCATGATGAGCAATATTTGTATTTATTGAACCCCTTGGGCTAGATGCTGCTTCCTCCGCCTGAGGTTTATGGCTCGCTGGAAATTGAAGTTAAGAAGCAGTGGTCGTAAGACCGCTGCCCCTTAACATCCCGATCTGATACAATCAGGATGATTGACACCCCCAATGAGGAAGGAGGGAGAGGGGGGGGGATAAATATTGGGAAAGGGATCTGGGAGGGGGTTAGGTTATTGAGGGGGGCAGCTACACTACAGAAAATGTTTCATTATATATAAAAAAATAATAAAACACATTTGTTTTTGGTAAACTGGGCACTGGCAGACAGCTTCCAGTACCCAAGATGGCAGCAAATAGGTAGAGGGGGGAGGGTTAGAGAGCTGTATGGGGTGGATACCAAGAGGAGAAAGCTCCAGGCTTGCAGGAAATAGCAGTTATGAAGCAGCGGTTTAAAGACCGCTGCTCCATAACTTGTCTGCTGCCTCTGAGGCTGCGGTCTTTAATCCGCCCGATCCTATACGATCGGGCTGATTGTCACCCCCTGCCAACGGCCGATTGGTCGCAAATCTGCAGGGGGCGGCATTGCACAAGCAGTTCTGGTGAACTGCTTGTGCAATGATAAATGCAGACAGCGTATACTGTCAGCATTCAGCGATGACTGTTGGACATGATATGCTACAGCTACAGCGTATCATGTCGGACAGACATTGGTAAATCTACCCCAGGGTGTTTTTTTTAGTTCTTTTTCAAATGTGTCTGTCTTACATGTCAAAATATATTGTAGATGTAGAGGGTCAATACTGTGCCAAGATAAAGCTAAGCACATTCTTGTTATTTACAATACATGTTGTGGCACTTGGAAAGGATGAATTACAGTGGCAACATTTCATTTAAAAGTTCTGCTGCTCTTTGCTACAGCTAGTATGAGGTAATATTCTAGATCAGTTTAAGTTTTACTTCCTGTGAAGTAACACTATTTATATTTAGATAAAATATTTTTTATTAACCACAAACCTCCTCCTTATACATCAGGACAATTACATGTAACTTACAACGAAAAAAAAATGTCAAGCAGCAAAACACATAGTGCCTTATACATAATTATATTCTAAGGAAATAATGGTTCCCATCTAAGAACAATTCCCTGAGCAAGGTTTCCTAGAAAACCATCTGTAGTCTTCCTTATCTTCATTTCATTGCTAATTTGCTGCAGTCCATCTCAGAATATGTGGAGGTTCCTCTCATTTTCATACTTTTCCCTCGGTTACTCCTTTTATATATCAGTGGATGCAACAGTCTATATCGGAGATACCTAATCTTGGGGGGTAATATTCTTATAGCTTTAGCAATATTATTAATCTAAGTAGAAAAAATTAACAAAACTCAACAAACCTAGAATCACAAAATATTAAACTAATGGAATCACGGGTACATGCCGCCCTAATGTCTGTCTAGATGGCTATTAGTAGCTCTCTCATCAATTTTTCTTATATTGAATAACCTATCATGCCTGATCGTCAAATTTCAGCCTCTAAGGATTCTCTGCCTCTCCTTCTATCTTGTTCTTGTACTACCCTTAACTATCCAATAAAACCAGATCTTCTGGAACGTAGGCCCTGTGTCTTGTACAAATGCTGCTGTCTCGTACATCGAGTAAACCATCTGTATTCTAGTTAAAACCTCTGTCCACGTCGGTATCTCATTTTTTCCAGTATTTAGCTATAGCTATTCTTGTGGTGGTACAGAGGATTCGAATAAAAGTATTTATATGTGGATTTAGTCTCGGAACGGTCTCGTGCAATAATGCTTGAGCCGGAGTGAGCGAGATCTGTTCGTCTAATAATGTGCTCAGCAGTGAAGATAACTCCTGCCATATGTTTTGGACTTTAGGGCAATCCCACCACATGTGAAGATATGATCCCCTAACCTTACACCCTCTATAACAATGTCTGGAGCTTCCTGGTGTCATATGAGATGTTTTCACTGGTTTCAAGTACCACCTAAAGGTTGTCTTCAACACGTTCTCTCTGAGGTCTGCACTAATAAGCCCCTGCTAGCATAATGGAAAATATCATTCCATTCGTCAATCGCATACTCTTTTGCAATATCGTCCTCCCAATTTAGTAGCAATGTAGCTTCAGTTAAATATTTAGTTTCCTGTAGCGATATGTATAGTCTAGAAATTGCTTTCTTGGGTCTGTTAACTGCTGTACATAAATTTTTAAGTTACGTGAAGGTCAGTAATTTACCTTGTGAATGCATATCTGCCACCCTATATAAGCCTTTATTTTCCCACTTCTTGATATGGTATCTAAACTCTTCGTTTATCAAATATTTTAGTGGCATTATTAGGGATTGTTTAGGAATTAGTTTCCCTATCTGCTGGATCTTGGCCCATTGTTGCTTGGTCATTTGTGTAGTTTTATTATGATAAATTTTTGGGTCTTTGTTATTTACAGTGCCCCATATAATATCGTCAGGCTCTTCCAGCCCCCTCATAGATGCCTCTAAGGCAGGCCAGAGAACATCTCTCTGTCGTCTACCAAGTATTGAGTTCTGCACCAGTCTTGCTGCTGTGTAGTAATCTTGTAAATTGGGAGCACCTACCCCCCTAACTGTCTGTGTCTCGTCAGAATTTGATGTGGAATCCTCGGGTGTTTATTGTCCCTCAAAAATCTGTATATGTCTCGTTGAAGATTGTCTAAATCTAAGCTGTTAACTTTGATTGGAAGGACCCTAAACAAATAAAGAATTCTGGGCAAAATCGTCATCTTGACGGCAGATAGTCTCCCATACCAGGAGAATCCCATTTTCCTCCATTTTCCCAAGTCCGATCTAATTACTTTGTACAGGGGAGTATAGTTTGCGGCCTATAGTTTTGAGGAGTGGGTAGTCAGTTTTATCCCTAGATATTTTAACCCATCTGAAACCCACTTGAAATCAAAATTTGTCTCAATCGCCTTAATGGTGTGTTTAGGTATCGACAGGGGAAGTGCCTCGCACTTTTCTACATTAATTTTATAACCCGATATTTGAGAAAATAGTTGTATAGCGTGATATACATGCAGCAGCGATATCAATGGTTTCGAGATGGTTAGTAACACATCATCTGCAAACAGGGTAATTTTATGATGTTTCGTCCCTACATCCAATCCCCAAATATCAGGGCAGTTCCGTATATATGCAGCTAGGGGTTCTATGCATAGCGCAAAAATTAAGGGTGATAGGGGACATCCCTGCCTCGTACCATTAAGAATACGTATAACCTTTGATTGGTGTCCAATTGCTCTGACCTGGGCTATAGGTGTCGAATACAGTCCCTTAATAGCCTTCATGAATCGTCCCTCCAAACCCATTAATGACAGCAATCTCAACATATATTTCTAATCGACCCGGTCGAATGCCTTCTCCGCATCCAAAGAGAGAATCAGAGAAGGCACTCCCCCATCCTGAAGAAAATCAATAACCGACACCATTCTACGGATATTGTCTGGGGCTTCCCTCTCCTTAATAAATCCGACTTGATCGGGATGTATAACTGAGGGTAGAATGTGTTTAAATCTGTTAGCTAATATTTTTGTAACTATCTTGAGATCCTGGTTGATAAGGGAAATCGGTCTATAATTAGCACAAAGGTGAGGGTCCCTCCCCTGTTTTGGTATCACCACTATCCTAGCCTGAAGAAGTTCTGTAGCTATTTCTCCCCCTTCCATAATGTGGTTGGCAAATACCACCAAGTGAGGTGTTAATATATCTCTAAAAGCTTTATAGTATTCCCCTGGGAATCCATCTGGGCCTGGGGCTTTGCTCGGTTTAAGATCTTTGATGGCTGCTCACACCTCTTCATGTGTAATTTTAGCATTAAGGGTTTCCCTATCTTTGTCAGAAATTGGTTTCAGGTTTGCTTTATGTAGAAAAGAGTCAAATATTTTGTCCGTCAGAGGACTGTGTTGCACTTTAGTCCCGTCATACAATTCGCTATAAAATTGAGCAAATGTGTCTACAATTTCCTGTGGATGGGATGTCATGTGGCCCTTTCAGTTCTGTATGCTTGGTATAGATAATGCTTGATAACTGTCTCTAATTTTTTTTGCTAGGTATTTATCTGGCTTATTCGAAAAGATAAAGTAATTTGTTTTCAGTCTGTGTGCCACTTTTATAGATTGTTCATTTAATATGGATTGCAACCTGTGCTTTGTATTTGTCAGTTGTGTCAGCGTAGTGTGCGATTTAGTTATTCTATGTGCCCTCTCTAGTGAAGTAATCTCCGAGTATAGCTGCTTCAGAAGAAGGTCATTCTGTTTCCTAGCTGTTGTCTTTTCTTTAATCAATACTCCCCTGATCACTGCCTTATGCGCCGCCCATGGTATTATAGGGTTGTTTGTGGAGTCTATATTGATCTGCCAATATTCCTCTAGATCCTTGAGTATTTTATCTTTAATGAGCGGATTTTTAATACAGGATGGGTCATACTTCCAAGATTTTGTTCTCTTCGGGTCTAACAAGTTGCCTAGGCTGAGTTTAGTGATTGAATGGTCTGACCAAACACAAGGGAGAATATCTATATGTTGTATTATTGGTTGCAAGACCTGACTTGTATATATATATAGTCTATCATCGTATAACTGTTGTGTGCTGAAGAATAAAATGTAGTGTCCCTAGCATTTCCATGCAGTACCTGCCAAGTATCCTGTAGAGCATGCTGCTCAAGCATCTCCGATATGTTCTTAGCAACCCCTCTCTGCCTTTGTTTCTTTTTAGATGGCAGAATGGCAGTGTATTTTGTCAATGATTGTATGTCCACATTGAAGTCTCCTGCTAGAACTATGCGCATCCTGGACCAGCCAGTCAGCAGGTTGGATATATTTTGAAAGAATTTGTCTTGTTGCTCATTAGGAGCATACACATTACAAAAAAGTATATCTATTCCCCTTATCTGACCAGACACCAGGAGGTATCTGCCATCCATATCTGCTATGGTTTCTTTGTGTGTAAAGGGAATGGAGGAGTGTATAAGGATAGAAACTCCCCTCTTTTTAGAATCTAGCGTGGAATGGAATTGTTGCGGAAAGTCCCTTGCCCAGTACTTTGGAATGGTGGAGTGGAGGAAATGTGTTTCTTGGAGTAAAATAACAGTAGCCCTCAGTCGCCTATAATTAGTCATAGCTGTCCTTCGTTTTATGTCAGTGTTAAGGCCTCTCGCATTATGCGAGAGCAATATGATTCTAGGCAATAACATTATTAAAAATATGGCTATACTCTACTCTCTTCTTACAAATAGCTAAGTGTTTTAGGAGTACCTTATTCAACATCTGGTAAGACCGCTCCCAGCATCGCGCCAATCCGCCTATGATTGATGAGCATCGCGTGCACTTGAAGTATCCCGTGATTCCAAACAACAAAAATATAAACATTAACATAACTAATAACATATTATAATAAAAAAGTGTGCTGGCAAACATGTGTCAATACCAACACGGTGTGTATTCTATATGTAGTCACAACAAAAACCACAATAACAGATATCACTCAAAAATTAATGAACATATAATAGTCTTTTAGACCTAATACCTTTATAACCTCTTTCTTCTTCATGAGGTTAATAACCTTTAACTAGATCTCAACTTCTCACAACAAGATAGGAAAAACCTTCCAATGGGTTACTATCCCTTTTGTGTCTAAGTCTCAAGTTTTAGCTTTATTTTTAGTGACCTTTTTCCATCTTGGTCTCTGAGGCTTGGCTTGAGAGTGGGAAGGTTCCAAAGAGCCTGTTGTTGTTTCCCCCACCGTGATTTCAGGCGGGTCTAACTCTAAGAACTTGCAGATATCAGGTATTTCCGCTGTGGTCTTGATCGTGGCTGTTCTGCCATTTCTCACAACATGCAGGGCAAAGGGGAAGCCCCATCTGTATGGAATATGGTGTTTTCTGAGGAGGAGGGTGAGTGGACGAAGTGCATACCTTCTCTGCAGGGTCTTAATACATAGGTCCTGGAAAAACTGGATAACGTTGCCTTGGAATTTAAACGTGGGATTTTGTCTGGCAGCTGACAATATTTTTTCTCTCTCAGGGAATCGCAGAAGCTTAAGTATCACATCTCTCGGGGGTTGATCTGGTTTGGGTTTTGCTCTTAGGGCCCTATGGGCTCTTTCTATTTGAACTTCAGAGTCACCTGGTGTTCCTAAAATTGAAATAGTTGTTGGAGGTAGTTATATAGATCTTCAGCTCCGATTGTCTCAGGGACCCCTTTAAGTCGAATATTAGATCTTCTACTTCTATTTTCAATGTCCTAAATCTTCTCTTCCAGCTCCATTATCGTTTGCTGTTGGGTTGTTAACGCTTGAGATATTTCAGCAACCTCTTCACTCACTTCATCAGTTGTATTTTCTAATGAATCCACCCGAGTCCCCAATTCTGAGATCTCATTTTTGATATCCGTAAGACTGCTAGTAATTTTCTCTTGGAAGCTATCCATCTTCTCCCATAGTTTATCGAAATTGGACGTAATATCCTGCTTGGATACTAAGGTTTGGAGATCTGCCCTAGTCACAGGATTCATATCTTCAAGATCTCCTTCATTTTCAGATTCCAGATCCTCCTCTGCTTCATTTGAAAGAAGATCTTTAACTTTATGCATTCTGGATGTTTTGAAGAACCCCTCCATGGATGCGAAGGCTTCATCCCCATGGAAGGCTTCATCCCCTTGTCAGCTTTGGGCCCCTTTCTGGTCGACATTGTGGATATCCAATTTAAGCACTTCACTCTCTGGGTCAGTTAGGTGGTTTAGTTAGTCTTGCAGGAATTCAGATACACCTACCTCTCTAATCTAGTTCTGATCAGAGGATAACAGAAACCAAAGTCCTCTGCACTCTCTCTTACTTATTGAGGGTTATAACTCTGTATCCATTCCCCAAAACCCTCCTCCGCTATACCATTGAGGGTGTTATACCATGTGTTTATCGTACCCCACTTTCTTCTTAGAGTATGTTCAAGTAGCATATATAATTGGTGTCGTGAGAAGGAAATAGCTTGAGGCGAGAGAGGTATTATTTTATATACATTTGTGCTAACGTACCTAGGTCTATGTGGTGTTGTTGGACCATTTAAAAACACATCTTTACATCCTTAACTCATTTTACATCTCAGTGACTCTTTTCTGTGCAGGTGGGTCCCCATATATCTGGCTGTCATGCAATTTGAGGACTGAGTTACTTCACTGGTCTCTATTCCCCAGGGCAGTTGTCCCCACTGGACAAAGACGGGGAAGGATATTGGGATATGACCTGCTGACACAGCGTTCAGCAGGAAATGGAGGGGAAAGAGACCAGCTTGGCAATGTATATCTGTCCCTTTTCAGGAATGAATCTTTTAAGAACTCAGTGGGATTTAGGATCTCTGTGAGCAGGCTCTGTAATCATGCAGTGAGAATTGTGTGTAGCTATCCAGCCACTATGTAAGCTGCAGTCAATGTGCACAGTTCAGTATGACAAATCCCCTTTTCCACAGCTCTGTCTGAGTGTTCACTAAGTGAGCTTTCCTGAGTACTGCCTGTAATCTGTAGAGCTTAAACGTTATCTGCCCCGTGTGTGTCACATATAAAGTTGAGAAAGATTATGAAAACCAAAAAATTCCCATTCAGCTCGACACTCTGTTCTGCTATTTTTTAAATGTGAGCTGTATTCAAAGTGCAAGGAGCCTTCCGGTATAAACTGCCTTTCTTCTTTCCCCAATTATGTTTATTTAAGGCAAACTTGTCTTTATCAGCCAGGCCGTTCTATACTGACACTGTGTGGGGTTGTTTCTAAGATGGCGTCTTTTCGCGCCACTGACTTTCCTTCTGCTCACTTGAAACTATTGTGTCTCTCCCCAGCCCAGATAATTATTTTTCTGTTAAAGTTCGCTAACAAAACAGGGGATCCATCCCCAGATTGTCCCCAGTATTCGCTCACCTTTCTGGGATGCTTCAGCCAGATTGCCGTATTAGATCAGAGGAGTCCCCTGCAACATACACCTCCGGTAACTCAGAGGATTGCAATGGCGGCTCCGGAGCGGAGCCCCGACCCTCCAGAGTCGCAAACCAACTGCAGGTTGTCTAATGGCTTGTAGGGTTAGAGTCTCAGATCTCGGAGTAGATATACAACAAGTCCGGTGCCTGCAACAGGGGTGCGCTATTCGACTCACCACCGCAGCTCCTCTATCTCCTTCAAAATCATTTAACAGCGCTTGTTCCAGCTAATAAGATGATTCAGCTCTTTGCTCCTCAGTCCCTCCTGGCAAACCAGCCTGTTTAAAATATTATTAGTAAAGTTCTGCCAGCCACACTTTTCAAAATTATCACTTGTTCAAGGAGCCTCTGCAAAATGCTTCCACTCCATTCGGCAGATAGCTCCGCCCCCCCACTATTTATATTTAAAGGGACAGTCTACATGAAAATGTGTATTGTTTAAAAAGATAGATAATCCCTTTATTACCCATTCCCCAGTTCTGGATAACCAACACTGTGATATTAATGCACATATTACCTTTGTGATTACCTTGTATATAAACCTCTGCAGACTGCCCCCTTACCTCAGTGCTTTTGACAGATATGCAGTTTAACCAATCAGTGCTGACTCCTAAATAACTCCCTGGGAGTGAGCACAACGTTATTTATATCACACACATGAACTAGCGCTGTCTAGCTGTGGAAAGCTATCAAAATGCACTAAGATAAGGCGGCCTTCACAGGCTTAGAGATTAGCAGATGAGCCTATCAAGGTTTAGATTTCAACAAAGGATACCAAAAGAACAAAGCAAATTTGATGCTAAAAGTAAATTGGAAAGTTTTTTTTTAAAATGGCATGCTCATGAACGTTTAATTTTGACTGTCCCTTTAAGGGACACCTTGAAATTGAAGGAATTATTGTTGTGTTGTTATAGAATAACATATCAGCCAAGTCTTAAAAAACTTGCATGCTGCAGCTTTTTTTTCAGTAGCCAAACTCCACCCAACACTTGCCTTATTTGGAGAAGTGAATCTGAGCCGACAAGGCAAGCCATGGCCATTGTTAGTATATAGTACATTGCTTTGCAGTTCTTATATGTTAAAGCCATTTAGGGAAATATATGTAACAGGGTTAACCTTGATAAGTCTATAGTGTGCTTTTCCAGTTCTGACAATAATAAAAAATTTCCCTAGCTAATTTACATGAAAGGGGGACAAAATAAATAAACGTAAAAAAAAAAGTTGCTTTACTATGCATAACAAAAGAGCATCTCACTTAACTTGCAGGTAAGCTAATGCCATTTTAAGATAATAAAATATTATTATACAGTGCAAAAGCTTATATTGAATGAAAAGTGTTATACTAAATTTTCAGAGGTCTTTCCTGGGCACACCTAAAAATTCCCTGATGCAATTAAGTTATTCTTTCTAACAGTGCCAGATTTGCCCGCCACCATCGCCGTAGGGCCACATCCTTGGTAAGGGAGGTCACAGAGCGAGCCTTGTGCGCATGTGTAGCACATTTCTTCAAGGCTGCTCCCCTACTAGCGAGGTTGTGGGGGCCTGTGATGGCAGAAAAGAGGGGTGAAAGCGGGTGTTTGTTGGAGGTGGGGCCAGGACATGCTTCAAATATTTCCAGGGCCATTCTGATTTCCCAATCCGGCCCTGTTTTCTGAAAGTTCTAAAATGTGGTGTAATGTTGAACAATTTTGTGAATGGTTTTTAGATTTATTTCTTGTATTTCTCTACTGTATTATTATTTATGTATTATTATTATATCATCTATATGATCTATATCAAATTTGTTTAGCTGCTAATATGTGATGACTAGAAACAGATATACTGATGATATAGAATTATAAATAGTCTAAATAGTTTATCAATTTTCAAGTGAAGCAACAACTTTTTGCTACCTTCAAATTTGTGTATGCTCCAATGTTATAGGCAATGGGGAGTGTCTTTCTCTGCAGGATTATCAATGTCAGCCATCATTCTTAGTAAGCAGACCTACTGGATAAATAGTGCCTACACAGCATTGACACATACGTTTGTATCAGAAAATGTGAGTTATTTTGTATTAACAAACAAATAGAATTAAAAAAAGAAACATTTAACATTAAAGTTAGAAGAATAGAGTAAAAATAAATAGTTTTATATATTTCAAACCATTTAAATTAGACTAGATTACAAGTGGAGCGCTAAATTATCACTCTCCCGCAAAGGGGCACATTTGCCCGTTTACGGGAGTGGGAAAATAAACCAACCATGACTGGTTATTGCTACTGCAAGCTCATGGAAGCAATTAGCGCCTATAAAATTAACCAGAGGTCAGATCTCTGGTTAATTTTATAAATATGCCCCAAATGGCCCCAAAATACTTTCTAGCGTAGTTTATTAAAACTTTAATTTTTAGAAACTTTACTGCACTAAGAAGTATTTTGGGGTTAAAGATGGTGGGAGTGGGGTGTTAGAAAAAAACTGGCACTGAAAAGTGCCTTTACATTGCGGTCAACACAAGGTTGCATTCGCATTGCTGAAAACTTGCAATATAATAAAATATTGAAAAGGAGCGCTCAATATTTTATTATATTTACGTCTTTTATAGAATTAGAGAGACTTCTATTTTATTTGGAGTTTGTGTAGTAGTTTTATTTTGGCGCAGTCTCACACAATTATTGTTTTCTTGAAAACTTGCAATACCAGCACACATTGTCGTGCGCTGGTATTACACAGTGGAGCCCTAATATCACTTTCATCAAAGCGATATTTAGCGCTTCACTTATATTCTGGCCCTAATTAAGAGAGTACAGAAATAAGAGGTAACCATAAAGAAATATCATTAAACTAAGCAGAATCTAAGAAAAGTCACTGAGGTCATGTGATTGCCAACAATTTCTATGATATGGTTTTCCATATGGTTGATATAGATGCAGTTGCTGAGTAAGCGCTCATTGGAGAGATTATTGAGTGCTATTACAAAAGAAGAATGTATTTCTCTTTAACAGATAGCATTCAATTTTATAATTACACCTGGTTCCCCTACCTAGCGCAGAATGCGTTACTTACTGACACCAATGTCGTTTCTCACCAGACTTTTATCTTGCATATTATTTCTTTCTCAGTGTTATACCCCATGATTGTTATGCAAACAGCAGTGATCTGTAAAGGCTTTTTAAAGCTATGTACATATCAGGAAAGTAATATGGGTGTAGTTGCAATTAATCTCCCTGTTTAAACCACTGGTGCAATGAGATTTGATTGATATGAGTGAAATACTGATCCTTCACGTAAACCACAAGTCTATTATTCTGTCAGATGCATTGATAGGACTGTGAAATCTTAATCTCCCTAATAAATTATAACAGTTCCTACACCTTCTCTAGTGATAGTCTTCAGTGTTAGTAATGGTGTGTAATGTACCATGATGGTTCTTTAAGTCTTTTGTTGTTTATATATCTAATCGCTTTTGTAACCACAGTATCTATATGGTTTGTACCATGTGCACATTTAAGATTTATGTGCTATATTATGCCAATTGATTTGTTTGGTTTGTCACTTGCAAGATGTAGTACAAAGTGACATTATGTTAATTATTTAATGACACCATCAAATATGTCATTAAAATAAAGAATGACGGTGCTATTAGTTAATTCTAAATGAATGCCCAATGTTTAGAATACATTTAACATTTATGTTTGCAAGCAAATACTGTATTACTTTACTCTTTATTGAATGTAACTTAGCATTTGTTCTATAAAAGCATTTTAATGACAGAATGTCAAGGGAAACATTCATTTGAAATACAGACAATCGCACAAAATAGCAAACATTATTAAGGGCTAGATTACAAGTGGAGTGCTAATTTAACATGTGTCCGTAAAGGGGCAAATTTGACAGTTTATGTTCACACGTCAAATAACCAGCCATTAGAAGATGCTGGTTAATGCTACAGCAAGCTCACGGTAGCACTTTGCGCTAAGCAGAATTAACCAGAGGTCAGTAAAGTTCCTTTTTAAAAATAAAAAAATTGAGCATATTTTTTTTTAAACTGCACAAAGCAGTTATTAGGGGTTCAAATGAGGCGATGTGGGGTGTTAGAAAAAAAAAGGCACTGAAAAGTGCCTTTACATAGCAGTCTATGGGGACTGTGTTTTCTCTATAAATATATATGTATTTGCTTATATACATATACATTTATGTGTTAATATGTGTATATACACATATAAACACTTAAATATATAGGTATATATTCATATACATATATATTTTAAATATGCTGCCCAATGCTGCACGATGTACCCCCTGCGCTGCGCTAGTTTTCTTTGCTGTGTATCTCAGCATCAGAATGAGGCTCCAATTGGAGCCTATGGAAGCGCGCTCTAGTGAGCAGAAAGCGCAATTTTGCGATCCACTCATAATCTAGCGCTAAATCGGTTTTACAGTGTTTCCTCAGCAATGCTAAAATGACTCAAATGGCTATGTCACAAAACATTTAGGTGTAAGAGTATGTCCAGGCTTAGTGATAGGATTATGATTAGGAGCAAGAGATAGTTTTAGGGGTTATAAATAGAGTTATGGTTAGGAGTTTGGGCTAAGGAGAAGGCTGGGAAGTTAGTGGGCTGGGGTTATTGTAAGGGGAATATGAAACCCTTTGAAATATTTTATTATGAGTGGCAAATCCCCCACCCAAACCTCTGCAATATAGTTTTAATAATTATTTGCCCCCTTTCCTTGTAAGTTGGCTCAGAAAATTGTGCATTTTCTAATGCTGGGAACTTGAAATACACACTGCAGACTTTTCAGACAATCCTAACCCTTTTACATATCTTTCCCTCATTGGCCTAATCAGAGGTGATAACACACAGTACACACTTATTTTGTTAATAAAATGACAGTGGAAAGCCCTATATACTCCAGTAACAAATCCAGATAGACTCCTCCATAAGTCAAGTGCTGGGTGGAGTTTAGCCATTAAAAATATAAGTGCAGCAAACTATCACCTAAATTACAAATTGTGCGGTACAGCTATACCACTGAAAAATTGCCCTTTGCGAGCGGTATATACAGCTCCCCGTATTACAAGTCATGGTGGTATGGCTATACCGCTATCATTTTAGCCTGTACTGCAACTCTCCATTCCGCACTCAAACAATGGCTTTTGAGTGTGGAATTTTTAGGTCACCCTTATTATAGGTTGTGAGGTCCGGCTATTACACTAGCGTTATAGCTTATACCACCACAATACATTTCACTATCAAAGAAAGACCAGTAGTTATGGATTTTGCAAAACAAAAATGTTTCACAAAACTCATAACAAAAATGTTTCAAAGTACACTAACACCCATAAACTACCTATAAACCCCTAAACCGCTACTACTAAAATAAATCTATTAACCCCTAAACTGCCGGCACCCCACATAACAAATACTATAATAAACCTATTAACCCCTAAACCACCGGCCCCCCACATCGCGACACACTAAATTAGACTACTAACCCCTAAACCTAACACTCGCTAACTTTAAATTAAAGTTACAATATAACTACCTTAAAATAAATAAAAGCTTACCTGTAAAATAAGAAATAAACTAAGATTAAACTATAAATAATCCTAACATAACTATTTTAAAAAACTAAAATAAACTAAACATTAAAAAAACTAAATTACAAAATTAAAAAAATCCTAAAACTACAAAAAAACTAACATTACAAAAAAATTCTAAAATTACGAAAAATACAAAAAATATAAGATTACAAAAAATAATAAACAAAATTATCCAAAATAATAAAAAAATAAACCTAATCTATAATATCCCTATAAAAACAAAAAAGCCACCTCAAAATAAAAACACCTCCTAATCTAACAATAAAAATAGCCCTTAAAAGGGCCTTTTGTAGGGCATTGCCCTAAGTTAAACAGCTCTTTTACATTAAACAATTACAAAGTACCCCCTAACAGTAACCCCCCCACCCAACCAACCCCCCAAAATAAATAAAACCTAACTCTAAAAAAAACTAAGATACCCATTGCCCCGGAAGGGGCATTTGTATGGGCATAATATGTTTATTTTTTTAGTAGCGATGTAGGGTGGCGGCGATTTAGTGGTCAATAGGTTTATTTAGTGTTGGCGATGTCAGGGGGAGGCGGTTTAGGGTTTAATAACTTTATTTAGTGACGGCGATGTCGGGGGCGGCGGATTAGGGGTTCATATCTTTATTTAGTGTCAGTGATGTCGGGGGGCGGCGGGTTAGGGGTATTTAGACTAGGGGTTTATGTTAGAGTGTAAGATTAAAACAAAACCTTCTTGTGCTCATAGACATCAATGGGGATTGCGTTATAGCGATCCCCATTCCGCAATCGCAGGTGTTAGTTTTTTTCTAACACTTTTTCTCCATTGATGTCTACTGGGGGAAACGTGCACGAGCACGTCAAGTCAGGACTTTACTTTTGTGCAGTATGGAGCTTATCACACCATAACGTACAACACAAGAAGGTTTTTTAGTAACTTGTAATGGCAGCGCTATGGAAAGTGCGGTACCGCCACATTTTTAGCGTTACTTACTCACCTGGTTTAGCGCATAACTTGTAATCTTGGTGTATAGTTGTTAATTTATTACAATACTTCACAAAAGCCTTATAATTACAAGGTATTTTATGTCCCTTTAAAGCAGTGTTTCCCAACTCCAGTCCTCAGGACCCTTAACAGGCCACATATTTATTATATCTTAAAGGGATATTCCAGTCAAAATGTAACTGCACATACTGTAGATGAATTACATCTATGAATAGAAACATATTTGCAATATGCTGTACATGTATTGGCAAAAATGCTTCTAGTAAAAATTATCACTGCTTTAGTGTTAACATCTTTCTCTGCGTGTGCATGTGAAGCATAGCTAGATAGACTCACTGCACCAGGATTTTTAAATGCTGCAGCTGCTCAGAGTGCCAGTGGGGCTTGCATCATGTCAGCAATTAACAAATTGAGTCATTACCATTTGAACAGGTATATATTTTATTAGAAGCATTGTTGCTTATACATGTGTAATATAAAAATGTTTCTATTCAAAAATGAAATGCACACATGTGAATTCCAATTTTGGCTGGAATGTCCCTTTAACTAAAGCACAGGTGAACTGATCAGCTGATGGGTGAATTGATTATTTCACCTGTGTGGCCTTTTAAGGGTGCTGAGCACTGCTTTAAAGGGTTACTGTTATGCAGTGCGTTGTAGCCCTCTCTGGCAGAGAATGGTTTTGTTTGTCTTTGCTGAGAGCACCCTATAGCTATATTTAAACTGAATTATACAGTGATCCATGTAATAAACTATGTGATACGTACTACAGTATATTACAATATATTAACCATGGTGAAACTATTATTATTATGGATTTACCACTGCTGATATCTTTTGAATCAATATTTATTAAATGAGTTGCCATGGTCTCTTGTCATTGTTCTTTTAAATGGTAATATTTGATGTGCTTATATTGCATTATCAGAGTCCTTGAAGAGTCACAAAATATGAAGAAACAAAAATTAAATTATTACCTAATACAATTAGACCAACATTTTAATATAAATTACAGCAATTGGTATGATGTAAAGATAATAAACTGAACATTCATTTTTTTTTGTTGGATCGGTGGAACGTGAGTGATTTTAATTTCTATGTGCTATTAAAACTGATTAAAAATTGCCTCTAGCAATGCCAATTAAAGGGACATTAAACACTTTGAAATTGTAATATAAAATGATAAATCGTATATATAAAGACAACTCTGCAGTTTACTTTCATTATTTATTTTGTCCCCTTTTCCTGTAATTCAATTCTGAAATTGTGACATTTTCAGTTCCTGTTAGAAATGGAAGTGCAAAACACTGTTATATTCCACACAGCTATTGGCTGCACACTCTAGTGACCTATTTATAACTGTTCCTAACTGGACACAGCAAAGAAGGTAACCTAAGTTACAACATGGCAGCTCCCATTGTTTTATAGACCCTAAAACTTTACACTTATTTTGTCAATATTTAAACATGTTATTCTCAGACTAATCTTTTCTTTGAATGCATAATTGTATCTAGCATTTATTTAGTGTTTAATGTCCCTTTAACAGTCTGCCATTTTGTATTATTTTGAAATGACAGAATTCTACTGGTGTGTGGAACCGAAGTTTAATAGCATTTATTATACCCTATAAGAGACAGCAATAACCACATCACAGAGGAAGAAGAATAAAACAACAAATGCAACAGTGGTTCTAGAAGATGCTGGGGCTGGGGTGAACTTTATTACAATACAGAGGGGGTTTGGACCTGTTGAGTAGCCCAGGTTGGTGATAATCTTCTGAAAAAAAATCTCTTCTGTGTACATGGTACCTTTTTACATTTAAAGTAACACTAAACAAATATTTAAGTTATGTTTTTCTTTTAAATTGAAGTTAAAGGGCCACTAAACCCAAAATCTTTCTTTCATGATTCAGATAGAACATACAAATGTAAACAACATTACAATTTACTTCTATTATTTATTTTGCTTCATTTTTTAGATATCCTTAGTTGAAGAAAAAGCAATGCATATGGTGAGCCAATCACACGAGGCTTCTATGTGCAGCAACCAATCAGCAGCTACTGAGCATATCTAGATATGCTTTTCAGCAAAGAATATCAAGAGAACAAAAAAAATAGATAATAGAAGTAAATTAGAAAGATGTTTAAAACTGCATTCTCTTTCTAAATCATGAAAAAAAAAATGTGGGTTTCATGTCCCTTTAAACACCTTGGGATTTTATATAAAATGTGTAGCTATGCGTAATGAAACAACTTTGCAATATACAGTATTTTCATAATTTGTTGTGCCCCCTTTCATGTAATTTAGCTCTGAAAATTACGGGATTTCTAATTCTACAGTAAAAAGGAAAGAGATGTTAATCTGTTTTAAAATGTTAAAGGGACAGTCTAATCCTGAATTTATTTTTTTAAATAGATAATCCCTTTATTACTCATTCCTCAGGTTTGCATAACCAACACTGTTATATCAATATACTTTTTACCTCTGTGATCACACAGTTATTTTGACAAACATGCATTTTAGTCAATCAGTGCCCTCTCATAAGTAACTCCATGGGCGTGAGCACAATTTTATCTATATGGCACACATGAACTAACACCCTCTAGGTGTAAAAAACTGTCAAATGCATTCAGAAATTAGGCGGCCTTCAAGGGATTATAAATTAACATATGAGCCTACCTAGGATTAGCTTTCAACTATGAATACCCAATGAACAAAGCAAATTTAATGATAAAGGTAAATTTGAAAGTTGTTTAAAATTACATACTCTATCAGAATCATGAAAGTTTAATTTTGACTAGACTGTCCCTTTAAGACCTGGCAGATATGTTATTCTTTAGCAACACAACAGAAATGTCTTGTAATTACAGGGTGTTTGCTGTCCCTTTAAATGTATAAGCTATATATTAACAATTATAGATTTACTGCTGATATATAACATGGATACTTAAAAAGGATAACGTATTTAGTGCAAGATTATGAGTCTCTCATCTCAAGAAAAGGTGGTTTAACGCCAACAATGGTCTGTAGACATACAAAAGAAACAAGGGTGCCAAAATGGCCTAGCACAGTCTTAACAAATTTCCAAAGAGAAAAAAAGTGGATACAATCACATATCTGGTGCACCTCCAGGTGCTGTAGGTACAGGCTTAAACCTCACAGTCGGCCACCACAAACAAAAACACAAAATACTGCAGCTGAAGTAGGTATCACATTTTCGTCGGCTAGGTAGTACAACTCATAGCATATACTGTATAGCAGCAAGTGTGATAGCATTTTTTTTTATATAATATCAAATAAAATAGTGATGCATTTCTCAGCTCTCTAGGGCTTATACAAATCATGATACACTTGCTATATACAGGAATACAACCTCTCCTAAACAAGTAACCAACAAATCAGACCCCTGTGTCTCTGTGTGTCTGGGATTTACAAATGCAATCTGTCAAAAATGACATTGTTAAAAATAAATCTTACAAATCAAGCTGTAAATACCAAGAGTTTTAAATCTCAAATCATCAAAATCTTCAGACATATTCTGGTTTATAAACCATCATTTAAGTGTGTCATGATAATACAATCACGTCTAGCATAAAACCTAATCTGGTGGTTCCCCATAATCAAGTGTTAGTCAATAACAACACCACTATTTATATAACAAACTATAAAAATCCTGTTTTCATAGTTCGAGAACCCCAAATAACCTACTACTATTTGTGCAACAAACACAAAACAAAAGTGTAAAAACCTAATCTGTAAAAAGACCTTATGAATGCTACAGTGTCCTATATGTAACACTCAAAGCAGGAATAGAAAAACGCTGTTCTAAGTGTATGTATAGCCAAAGACGTCAATAGATATCCCACCCGTGACGTCTTGATTGATCTGTCACATCTGATGCGCCCAATCACACATGTGAGTGTCTAAACTAAATTAACAATTCCATTTGCCCAGTATAACTCAAAAGGGTGTTACAAAATGACAACAATAATAATATCTCAATCTAAGTGTGACCAGTAAGTGTCTAACTCTAGCAGTGTCTCAGAGTCAGGGCCTTTTATCCTTCATGTAAATTTCTTTCATTATTATCTTTACCAAATGTCATAGCATTGAGTAATATATATATATATATATATATATATATATATATATATATATATGATAATAATAATGATAATTTTAAAAATAATAGTGTTTTGTGGGTGAAACTGAAGGGGCAAGGCCATAAATGTGCCATTTGCTGGGTTGGGTGGAGTGATGGCGTATCATGAGTGGAGCCAGGGCAGTCCCTGGAAACTGGGACATTCACCCTGATAGAGGAAGCTTTGGGAGGGACAGTGGGCAGACTTAGCCGCCCGTAACAATGCCCTAATATCCAGGATGGTTGGGAGGTTGGATATTGTTATTAAGTGTTACAATTGCAGCCAGAGAAAACAAGCCCTGTGCCACATTTTTTTTAGGAAAAGCAGGAATAAGTAGCATTTTGACCCTCTCATCATCACCACCCTCCTGCCTTAATATGTAGCTTTGTGATAACAGTTTTAGTCTGTAACATGTAAAGATGTTTGGTAATTTCTGGTTAAATTATTTGAATATACAATTTTAAGGAATCTGCTAATGTTTTGCAATTTGTACAAATAATTCTAAATCCACTACTCCCATGTGATCATGTGGCATTTTCTAATACAGTTTTTAGGGTAAAAAGAGTCATTGTTGAATTAGCACCAAAGAGAATATTACTTTTAGAAGCTTGTGATATGTTTCAATGGACCAGTACATTTATACTGTATATCAGAATGATGGATTGCATAAGCATTTGAAAACCTCAGAAATCTCTTTTGCTTTTTAGACTTATCTCAAAAGAAAAGACCCCTTGAGGTCTTGTAAATTATCCATTGTAAGAAGTTGATCTGTGAATATGCTGGTTCATTAATAGGTCACAAATGTCATAAAACAACAATAACATTTATGAACACAAAAGAAAAATCCTAAAATAAATATTTATGTTTATCAGCATCATAGTAATAGCTCGTTAAATCATTACAGAATCCTATATATAACTTTTTTTTTTTAATTGGTTTTAAATATAAAGAGAGTTACAACATACTGGAATTCCTCTATTACAAAATTATACACAGCGAGTACTGAAGGGACATGATGATTCTAGTAGGAGAGAGGCATTGACCTCATTTGAATCCAATAAAGTCTATAATCTCAGTCTAGTGTATGAATGTCCTGTAAGTCTTTTGCATATATTCCAATACATAGTACAATTCTGATGTGGAGGGTATGGCAAATCATGAAGAAAAAATTGGAAAATTCAATCAAGGGGAATTAACAGCAATAAGCATGGTATACAAGTTATTTGAACTGGGTGCCAACTGATTTGATACAAAAAGAATAAGGAAATGCATATGTTATAACTTCTTCGCTTTATTTAGGAGAAGGAAGGAGCTTGCAGTTACAAGTTTTCAACCATTTGAAATTATATGTAAATTGCAAGCTATAAAAAATAACAACAGTAGAAATAATATTAAAATTATTGTTATAAATAATAATAACAATTATAAAAACTAAAAGAAATGGTGTTGGTTTACATATTATCTCAAGCTGTTTCCTAAAATAATACTTAATGGAAGGAATGTTAAGTGTGACTTTTCTTAGAAGCTATTCCTTTGATCTTTCCCATCAGTGCCTGGGTTTCTCATCATTAAATGAGACAGCAGGTATTTTCTCTTGCTATGCCTGAAGTCTGCAGACTGTATAAAAACAATAATTTAGTATTTAACACCGACATAAACACAATGGCTATGTGACGTGTTTCACACATGACAGCGCTGTGAGAATTCAGTCAGCTATGGCAAAAGAAGTACTAATGATGTTGTGTCCTGTAGGGAATATTAGAGATAGGTATAACATAGGGTGCCTAGGCATTTCTTGCATGCAGTATAAGATACTGGCAAATATAATTTAACTCTATATACACTTTCAAATAGATTTGTCATGAGGGTTATTTATATAAGGGCTTGATTGCCCCAGACAGCTAGAAAATTACCTTGGTGCTCTGTAAAATACCTTGATACTTTTGATAGAGGGAGATATGGAGGTTAAAATGGCACTTCTTAATTTCTTGCTGTGTGTATATTGGACACATTGCATCCAACGATATTGGGAAGCTTAGGCTGTGTGAGTGAGGGAAACCGATGGGCAGAGTCACATGTGTGTTGTGGGTGGAGTCACAGTAGTCAGTGGTGGAGTCAAAGAGGTTCCATGGATGGATTGGGCAGGTTTAGGCCAAGTAGGGGTGGTCTGGGAGTGGTTTGGCAGTCTCTGTTTTCTATGCATGTCAGTCAAGCCCTTGCTTAGATTGTTGCTGCCTAAAGCTCATCATACCAACTACTATAATAAATATTTGTAATTTAAATGTATATATTGATTGATAGATACTAGAAACCGAAACCTGGACCAACACTAGTGCTATTATTTTGACCAACTCTTCCCAATACTATTTGCCTCTTATTTGCACTCAAGCGATCACGTTTACTTTCAACTTGTAATACGAGCGGTAAACCCAACATGTGCAAACACCAACTATAAATCTCTTTTCACTTGCGCGTAACTGTTAGCGCTCGACTCGTAATCTGGTCCAAAATGTTTTAGTATGCATAGTAAAAACACTTTGCAATGCATGAGAGCATTCTGTGGGAAGATCCCTGACCCTTCTGCATGCAGAACCACGATTGGCAGGCCCAGACTGGCCATAGGGCAGACAGGGCATTAGCCCAGTGGGCTGGGACCATTTGTGGGCCAGGCCTAGATGCCTTAGTCCCACACAGTCACCAGCAGTATTATTTGTGCATCATGCAGGGCCAGCCCTGTCGTGCCTCTCACTGCCTTGCTGTGTCTGTGAGCCAGTCACAAAGAAGCAACTCCTCTTGATGATGTCTTTTGATGCCTGTGGGTGCCTGTTTTTGTGTAATTGTGCATATTTTAGTTGTGAACATGTTTCATAGATTAAAAGTGGGATCAACACCATTTTAATACATTTTCTATAAAATTAAAAGCAAATGTATGTGTTAAAATTAGAAATGAGACTGATAACCCCCCCCCCAAAAAAACTAAATAAAACAAGATAGCATGCTAAACAGGTCACAATAGGTACTATGGTTTAAATATGTTAGATTAGAAAACTGGATCAAAAATGTGAAAACTGGATCAAAAATGTTTTTTTTTAGTAGATTGGAATAAAGAAAGTGAACATTCAGTGTCTGACTGGTTTTGACAGCAAAATCATGCAAAAAAAGACCTTAGTCTGAGGAAGGGTTCTGCGTACCTCGAAACGTCACCAAGTTTATCATGTCTTATTAAAAAATAAGGATTATTTTTAATCTAAATCCAGTGAGTGCAGTCCCTTATTGGATTTATACATATTATTTTGACCTAGCACCCTGGTTGTCGCCCTTTTACACTTTTTGTATCAATTCTAATGAACGGATAAACATAATTTGGCACATAATGCAGTAGAATCTTTGCTTTTCATTTCTTTTAAATGAGCCATATGTTATGTAATAGAATTTCAAGCTTAATGCTGCTTCATAAATATAGTTCATAAATGATGTTTATTATCAACACTTGACAGGCAGAAGAAAAAAACACTTAATCCAGGAAATTCACAAGAATGCAAAACTAAAGGATGAGAATACTCAAATTGTCATGGAAAAAAAACGTCATTTTACACAGGAAATTGTGACTCTGGTCCTTATTAGCTACGATGGGTTACACTCTCTAGATAGAATGATTTTTAATTTATATGAATATTAGAATATTTTGTATCATGTTTTTGTTTTAGAATTAGCATAAGGAAATATTTTTATGAAGTTTGAAATGGAAAAGCTATTTCAACCCTATATGAAAGAGCCTCAGTGTGTAATTATATGTTTTATATGTCCTTTTATGGAACCAAAATGCTATTGTTCCATTCTCCTTTTTTTCATGTTGCATCTTGTAAACATACAGGCTTCAATAGTGATCACTATAGCATCCTGTGTCCTCTGCTCTGTGTGAGCCTTGTGAGTTTTAAACCCCATTATGCAATTAAACGAATAACAAAGCCTGTTCAAGCCCATAATTATTTAAAGGGACAGTCTACTTGAAAATGTTTACTGTTTTAAAAGATAATCGCTTTGTTACCGATTCCTCAGTTTTGCATAACCAACACAGTTATATTAATATACTTTTTACCTCTGTGATAACCATGTATCGAAGCATCTGCAGCCTGACCCCTTACCTCAGTTCTTTTGACAGACTTGCAGTTTAGCCTATCAGTGTTGACTCATAAATAACTCCAAGGGAGTGAGCATAATGTGTATCTATAAGACTCACATGAACTAGCAATGTCTAACAATGATTAACAGTGGAAAAACTGTCAAAATGCACTGAGATAAGAGGCAGCCTTCAACAGTTTAGAAACCAGTTGGAGCCTGCCTAGGTTTAGCTTTCAATAAAGAATACCATGAGAACAAAGCAAATTTGATTATAAAAGTAAATAGGAAACTTGTTTAAAATTGCATGCCCTATCTAAATCATGAAAGTTTAATTTTGACTTGACTGATCCTTTAACTGAACACTGCACCCAAATATGCCTTATTTACAGTTTAGCCTTCTTGCACAATGCAGCCTGCCCTCAAATTCCTTCTGATGATAAATCCTATTTTCTTTCAAGCCTAGTCTTGGTTTCATGGTTTTTAGGGGGTATTGTGTAATGTAGCCTCATAATACTATAAAAATAGTCAATTCTGCTCAGTTCCTATGTTTAAGCCAACTCATAAAACTTTCCATACTGAAGGGTTTTGTGTCACTAGAGAGTTCTTTTAACCCTTTGAGATCTTAAAACTAACTTGGTGAACAGATTAATACCAGTTCTAAGTTATATGTGTTAAGTGCTTCAGAGGTAATCATGGAACAAAACTTTGTATCATATTGTTTATTTATAGTTACAATCTATAGTGCAGTGCCACATACAACTGGCTTTGAAAATCCCTTTTATATTGACGTTGAAAATCCTTTTTATACTGACATAATGCAACAAAAAAGTAATATTTCAAATTGCTGAATTCAGTATAGGAAAAGCTACAAGCTACTTACACATGATTTGATAAAGAGAAACTATATAGCATTTAACTGAAGTCCAAAGACTAATATTGAGGACTTGAAGTAGTTATTTCTCATGTCTTGCAAAATAAGTTATTGCTACAATATGTGTCCCATTACAGTTTTGCTGGACTTTATCCAGAAAAGTTTGTTCATTGCGCTGTAGTATGTTGTGGCACGATGCCAATAACTACTGGATTTATTAAACATCACATCATACTTGTTTTATAAAACATATATACAGTTAAAAGAAGCTCAAGTTACTGAATACTTAAATGAAATATTTCACCTGTCTGGGGCCAAAATAGTAGATATTCTCTGTTCGCTATCCAGCCAATGTGTTCCTTAGGTTTGATCTCCATATTTCAGATAAAACTCACTGAGAGGAATTCATTCACAGTAGATTTGCCTTATGGTGGCAGTTAGCCTGATATTATACTATTCATCATTTGTATGTAAATCATTTGTTGTGGGAATTAGTTGTAACACTGCTGTACAATATGTTAGCATATAAGATGCATCTACCAATTTGGTCCAAACATTAAAGTGAAAATTGTATAAAAAAACACAACTTTTCCTTCTCCCATTCCCTTTCTCTTGCTTTATTCCTTCCTGGTAATGCCCTTCAATTAAACCCCATAATATTATCACCTCCTATTCATTCTCTTCAATATCATTCCATCATACTATTGCATCTCCTCCCCATCTTTCTTCTTAATTCCTACTGTTTGCTTTTCCATTGTGTCATTTCATTATTATAAATCCAGCGTTCAGCTACCTTCCTGTCTGCAGTAATGAATCTACCGCTATATCAGATCACCGCTGAAATAATCTGAAACTTAGCTTCATGGAATGATATGCACCCAAATACTTAGAAATAATCTAAAGATGACAGAAGTGCCTAAAAGGCCTAGAAGGACCTAAGACTGTTTAAGACGAAGAGTAGCAAATAGTGAAAAGAGCCACAGAGACTGAGAAAAGCCTAATAGCTATTAAAAGACCAAGCTGATGAAAGCAAAGATACTGCTAAGAGCAATACTGACACTCTGAGTAATGCAGTATGGGCATTTACACGACAACTACAGGAACCTGGATCTGCACAAGCCACCTGACCACCAGAGGGCGCAGGTCAATTATACAGGGTAAATTTCAAACAATAAATTCATTTGGCACAATGGGGCCCATTTATCAAGCTCCGGATGAAGCTTGAGGGCCCGTGTTTCTGGTGAGCCAAAAGACCGCTGCTCCGTAACCTGTCCGCCTGTTCTGAGCAGGTGGACAGACATCGCCGCAATTCAACCCAAATCGAGGACGATTGGGTTGATTGACACCCCCGCAAATCTGCAGGGGGTGGCGTTGCACCAGCAGCTCACAAGAGCTGCTGGTGCAATGCTGAATACGGAGTGCGTATTGCTCTCCACATTCAGCGAGGTCTGTCGGACCCACATTTTTTCTTTAATGATTCAGATAGAGCAGGCAATTTTAAGCAACTTTCTAATGTACTCCTACTATACATTTTTAAAGCTTAGGGCCGGCCTGTTTTAGGTTCAACACCCTGGAAAGCGCTTGCTTATTGGTGGCTACATTTAACAAACCAATAAGCAAGCATAACCCAGGTTCTGAACCAAAAATGGGTTCTTAAGTTTACATTCCTGCTTTTTAAATAAAGATAGCAAGAGAAAAAAAATAAAAAATTGATAATAGGAGTAAATTAGAAAGTTGCTTAAAATTGCCTGCTCTATCTGAATCATTAAAGAAAAAAATGTGGGTTTAAAATCCCTTTGACTTCAATGAATGGGTGCAATTTTAATTTAATTGTGTAGGAGGGTAAACTCAATACAAAAGATCATTTGTTTTTTATCTGAACCTTGCTGGTTGCTGAACTTGATATTTACGGGATGCTATTTCTATTATGTTCTAGTTACTCTCTCAGAAGGTAATAGCAATTGCTGTTACTTAGAAGCTGCCACAGGCTTGAGAAAATCATGGTATGAGCAGCTGACTCAATATTATTGCAAGCATTAAGGCTAACCCTGTCACTGTCAGTAATGTGTTATGTAGTATTTGTGACATAGCCTTGTTTTTCTTATATTCAGTGCACATTTCATATTTGTAAACATTTTCTATCAAACTTTCTCCTTAAACCACATTGTTGAGCAGCTTTTTTTTTTTTTTTTTTTAAAGTAATTCAGGGAATACAGTATAATAAATGTCACACTGTGCCCAGTTAGCTTCCCTTGCTCTCCATAATCTAAAACACCGGTTGTTTTCGAGTATTTAGTGGATTTTGCTTGCTTTGCTTTGACAACTTGATTTCTGTTTCCCAATCAAACATCCCTTGTATTTTTAATGAAGCACTTTCAGTTTAAATGCACACAACAGGGGAAGCTAATGTATCCTTTAATTTAATACCAGTTGTGTAATATAGTTTAAAAGGAAGTTCTTTATATCATGTAAATTAACTTCTCTACATTTGATAGTTTAGTTTAGAAAATTGCCCATTTACATTTTCTAAGCCTAACATTTTTATTTAAATCTTTGAATAATATCAATTCCACAACTCAAATAATTTAGAAGACTATAACATAAAGGTCTAGATTATGAGCGAAGCACAAATTAACGCTCCGGGTTGAGAGTTAATTGCGCTAGAATTAAGATTTTTGTTCTCGTCGGGTTGCGCTTGTACTATGAGTTGAAACTAAACTGTTTTCCCTCTAGAGGTAACCCAACAAGCGCAAAAATCCAAATTTAGAATATTGCGTGCCCATTTATGTATTTCCCATAGAAGTCATTGGAGAAATAAAAGTAGAAAAAAACCTAGCACCCCACTCTCACGCAAATACAATCTCAAATTCTTTTTGGCGATAACCGACATGAAAATTTGTATATTTCATATTTCAATGTTCTTAACTTAGAAGAACATGTTCTATTTATCCATAAATACATATTTCTACATATATCTGATGTTTTTTGGTACAATATATATATATATATATATATATATATATATAAAATTATAAATGCATAGAGCATATTCAGCTATGTGCAGAACATTGGTTGGAATGTGAAATATGTACAGTAAATACATAGGTAAAGTCATTATTAAATATGAATATTGCATAAATATGCTTTTACATGGTTTCATTTACTTAACGACAAAGGGCTCCAATACACTTATATATAGGTTTATATATGTATACATATGTATTTATTTGTTTATATGTGTATATATATATATACATAAATACACATATAAAGACACATATATATGCAGGGCCGGATTGGGCCACCGGGAAAAATCCCAGTGGGCCGGGCCATCAGGCCAGGGGTGGACCAAAAGCTGCATTGTGTGGACTGTGTAGAGCAGGTAAGGGATCTTATCCAAATTCTGGCTCCAAACACTCTGTGCTTCAGTCACACTGAAACTATTCCCTCCTCCCTCGGGTGAACCAGCTTCACAAGGAATTATGTTTAGTGATTTTTTGCCTCCATAATCTCCCCCTCAGATTTCCTCGCTCCTCTCCAGCTAGTCACGCTGTGCTGCAGCGCTGCTCACTACACTGTTCCTGCGGTCTGTGCTATTCACCCTCATTCTGCAATGCCTGGTGGTGCCCGTCTCTCAACGGAATCTGCCGGCTGTGCCCCCTCTCCCTGCTCTGTGCCCTCTCCCTCCCTGTTAGGTCAGGTCTCCACTGTGTCTGCCTCCTCTCTTGTGGTAGCTGTCTGTGGTGCTGCAGCTGTTCCTGTGGTCAAAGTCAGTGTTCGTGTGCTGGCAGCTCACAGGGTGTCACTAGTCTGGCAGATAGCTCATCCCCGAGGCGGTCCGGCTTATGCAGAGTGATCACGGCTGCACAATGAGCCCCCTCTGCTGGTCCCCTCTCCACCCGAGCCCCGGGAGAGTTAATCACATTACTCACCGGGTTCTCTGTTTGACCGGTATCAGCTAGCATGCTTTGTAATGGTTGCTCCACTGCAACCGTCAATAGAGTTAAGCAATATGTTTAGCAGGAAGAGTTAATGATGTGGGGACATTATGTACAGGGTGGGACCTGAGAGGTACTGAAATATTTGCTGCTGGGAAATCCGGTACACCAGGGGTTAATATGGTGCGGTGATTGTGGTTATGATGACTGTTGTAACACAGGTACCTAGGAGATGAAACACAGGTACCTAGGAGATGTAACACTGGTACCTAGTAGATTAAACACAGGTACCTAGTAGATTAACACATCAGGCGGAGAAGCTTCACTTGGCGCTTCCTGCATTACCAACCTGATGCCCCCTGCACTGCTCCTTACCCCTCTGCCCATCTGCTGCATTACCTGATGCCTTCTGCACTCCTCCTCACCCCCTGCCTGCTGCATTACTTGATGCCCCCTGCTCTTTGTCATTGGTACTAATGTTTTAATAAAACAGGGAGGGGAGCACTGCAGCATTATTTATTATTTCTTAGTGGCACGTTTCAGAATTTGTATGGGCTGGGCTGGAGGGGGCATGGCTGGGCCAGTCTATACCAATTTTCAGGGCCGGTCTGATTTCCAAGTCCGGCCCTGTATATATGTATGTGTCTCAATGTTAAGGGTGTTAGAGTACATTTATTTTCTAACACCTGAGATCTCCTATCTCTGAGCCCTTTTTTTGAATATTTTTTATTAGATGGTGTTATCATCATGAGTGTAAGTGTACTTTTTAATGTATTTTTTATATGTTTCGTGCAACTTTTATGTTTCGCAAAACAGTTAACCAGAGCGCTGAAGTTTTGGTAATAATTCTAGCGTAAATCGCGATTGTGCTCACGCAATCTCGTTTACTATCAACTCATTATACAAACGGTAAGCCCGATGAGAGCTAACCCTCCCGATATACCCCTTATAGCTTGGGCGCAAACATTTGTAATATCGCCCAAAACGTGCCAAAATCTGTTTTTTTATTTACAGGGTTTTATAAAAATACAAAATATTAACTTCACCCATTTTTCAGCAATTTAATTATTACCTATGATAATTTACCAACCTGTATTCTTCTGCAAGAAAGAAGTATTTTAAAGTTATGAATCTTACTTTGTTCTTGCCTTTCTTTACTTAATCCAAATCTAGAAAGCTCAAGACTAGCTGCCAAATCCATTAAACTAAAAAACTGAGCTTGAGTATTCGCCTACCACAACGTGGTATGATTATTATTGTACCAGATAGTGCCATGGAGTAGCTGGTCTTCAATATAACCTCTCTACTCACGGGTGTCCAGAGGTGTGGTGGGCAGGTAAACATTTTGTTCCTTATATAAAAATAATCAAAATAACTATCTCTTGTTCAGAGACACACAGCTGAATTAAATGCAAAAATGAAGAGTCAGCTACAGCATATGGCAAAATTATGATGTCATGTCAATGCCCCTTTTTACCTGGGTTGCTAACCCACAGTCACACATGCTAGCTTCAAACCAAACAAATTTAGAAGAAAAGAGGGGAAACAGAGTCATTTGAAGACACCTACTAAACACAGAGATGGACTGCACTGTAAAACCACAATGAGTAAACATCCCATGTCACTGACAAAACTCAGAGCTCTGGGGGCCAACTAGGCACTCCAAGGCAGCTGGAGTAAGAAATGTCAATGTTGCTGTTTTCAGAAAAAAGTCAGTGTTAACTAACCTTGAATCTATTGTTGCATCCATATACCATACCTTTAGTTTTCCACATATCACCATCAATGCCACATTAGATGCATTGCCAATAATACACCACTTGTCATTAGCGTCACAGCAGAGCACTTAAAAAGCATTTATCAATAAAAGGCATCAAAATCAAGCACATCTCTTATCTAGTCACAGAACATTGCTTAACTGCATGGAAAAAATCTTCAACGAAAGAAATCATGCAATACAACTAGTCAATTACTGTTCAACAGCTAACAATATTCCCTGAGTCACATATTGGGATATGATTGATTTATCTGCTGATTGCCACATAAATCAATTCTGCCTCAGTCAAGTTATTCCCAGAGGATATTCATTGGCAGAGTTATGCATATGATGAAAATGCTAACACCAACAGGAGGATTTCTAAGCTACACCAATGTCACTATTCCCTTACCCATCATGCAAGATTGTTAGCAACCATTATGTATTGGTAGGTAGATTTTTCTATACATGTAGCTTGGTGAATTCATTTTAATATGGGCAATGGTAGAACTGTGCATTTAAAACTTAATATATCTTTGACTTGCCATTTTAGACACAGGCTATACCTGGTAATCTGATTAGCTTTGTTTTGTACTTTCCACTTCCTACGTCTATGTTAGAATCATTAGCTGAGATTGTGCTAAAAGGTTGTCCCACCTTTTTATTCTTAGGTACATTCTAAGCTATGTATTTAAAGGGACAGTCAACCATAGAATTGTTATTGTTTTAAAAGATAGATAATCCCTTTATTACTCATTCCCCAGTTTTGCATAACCAACACAGTTATATTAATGTACTTTTTACCTTTGTGATTACCTTGTATCTAGGAACCTTCTTCCAGCCCCCTGATCACATGACTGTGACTGTTTATTATCTATTGTCTTAAATTTAGCATTGTGTACTAGATCTTAAATAACCCCCTGTGCCTGAACACAGTGTTATCTATATGGCCCACATGTACTTTCTGTCTCTTTGTGTTGAAAAGAGATTTAAAAAGCATGTGATAAGAGGCAGCCCTCAAAGGCTTAGAAATTAGCATATGAGCCTACCTATGTTTAGTTTAAACTAAAAATACCAAGAGAAAAAAGCAAATTTGATGATAAAAGTAAATTGGAAAGTTGATTAAAATTAAAAGTCCTATCTGAATAATGAAAGTTTAATTTATACTTGACTGTCCCTTTAACTCTCAATCAGCTGTTCCTTTAAAGGGACATGAAACCCAACATTTTTCTTTCATGATTCAGATAGAGGATATCATTTTAAACAATTTTGCTATGTACTTGTATTATTAAATTGTATTCATTCTCTTGGTATCCTTTGTTGAAGGAACAGCAATGCATTACTGGGAGCTAGCTGAATGCACTGGGTGAGCCAATAAGATGAGTCATATATGTGCAGAAACCAATCAACAGCTCCTGAGTCAACCTAGGTATTTTTACAACAAATATACCAAGAGAACAGAACTAATTAGATAATGTAAGTAAATTGGAAAGCTGTTTAAAAGTACATGCTCTATATCTGAACCAAGAAAGAAAAAAATACAGAGAAAAAAAAACAACAAATAGCTAATTATTAGGAACATTTTAAAGGGATACAAAACATTAAAGGCCAGATTACGAGTGGAGCGGTAATTATTGCTCATGCTCGCATGTTTAAATTTTTCAAAATACATAGAACATATTCCCCTATGTGAAGAACATAGGAATGTAAAATATGCATTTTGTGCATTGTGTTTATCAATTTAGATCTTAATGCGGTCGGTAAGCGCACATGAGAACTTAGGATTCTTAGGCTGCATTATTGAAATATTAAATATAAAAATATTATTAATAATTAATATAAATGATTGAAAATGAATAAACATACTGTAAAATATTCTAAATAATCCATAAAATATATTTATATATTTTACAGTACGTTTTTCATATTTAAAAATGTATATTCATTTTTCTTAATATTTTATATGTAATATTTCAATAACACACCTTAAGAATCCTAAGTTTTCATGTGCGCTAACCCGACCATGTTAAAGTGAATCTAAAGTTTAATGAGAAGGGCACTTCCATTCATTAAACTTTATATTTAAGTTTTTTTTTTTAATATTTACCTTTTTCCTTATGACCGCTCCGCCCGCTTCTCATGCTGTACTTAGCATATCAATGACAAATCCGGCTTCCTCCAATCATTGCGTGGCCTCACGAGCTGAACGCCTTGGGGTGCACGCAATGATTGGAGGAAGACGGATTAATCTTTTCTGTGCTACGTACAGCAGGAGCTGTGGGAGGAAGATCGCCGGTCTGCTGTCATAAGGAAAAAGGTGCTTAAATGTAAAGTTTAATGAATAAATGTGCCCCTTTTTTATTAGTATTTTTAAAAACGGGCACTTTCTCATTAAACTTTACATTCTCTTTAAGATCTAAATTAAGAAGCGCATTCCTATGTTCTTCACATAGAAAATAATGTACTTTTTATTATTAAATATATATTTCTATATGAGCACAAGAATAAGAGTGCTATAAAGAGCGCTAATATTTTTTAACTCTACTTGTAATCTAGGCCAAAGCATTATATTATCTATCTAAATATCTATCTATCTATCTATCTATCATCTATCTATCTTTCTATCTATTTATCTCTGTCTGTCTGTCTGTCTGTCTGTCTTTCTATTAACTTCTCTCTCTTTTCCCCTCTCTCTCTCTCTCTCTCTCTCTCTCTCTCACCATATATATTTCTGCATGTCAGACTGAGAATGAATGCACTGAATGAACAATGTGACTTTGTGGATGAGTTAACGTTGAATAGTGATTTATGAGGATAAACCTTAAGTGTTTATGAAGCCTCTTGGTGCTTTCAGAGGTGAAAGTAAAGCTGAAATGTCACTTATCCCTGACTTGCCTTCACTGACACGTGCCACTGCAGTGAACGCTATGCCTGTATCTAGGCAACATGAAGAGAATTGCGTTGCAATGTCTCTCTGGTTTCCTAAGGCAACTTTTTTTTTTTTACTTTGATGACAAATTCACCTGTAATGATTGCCATTATTTTCTTTTAACACCCATGAGAATGTCTCTTTATATTTTAAGTGACAGTGACATGCTTTTTTAATTTAAAACAAAATTGTATTAGGTTAAACAAATCCTACCTGCTTACTTGCTTAAACTGAGTACAGATATTTAAGAAACGCCACATATAGCAAATATTCTTAATATTGCATTATAAATTGATTTGATTTTATAAATGCAAATGTCTCAGTGATATTTTAAATCATGACCGATATCCAGCTAAAATTTGAGGTAAAGTGCACTTGTTGACATGAATCTTGCCTTTAATTGCCAATTCATTAGGCATTTTTGAAGCTGGGCAGTTAATTTGAATTTAACTCAGCAGACAATTATGATAACCAAATGAAGCCAATTGATATTATACATTTATATAGAGCAGTGATCGCTAACCTTGGCACCCCAGATGCTTTGAAACTACATTTCCCATGATGCTTAGGCACTTTGCAGTCTATTTGAGCACCATGGGACATGTAGTTCCAAAACATCAGGGTTCCAAGGTTAGCCATCACTGCAATAGAGCCATATAGAGCTATGTATTTGCACTGAATGATGCACCAGTCACTGTCTGTTGTTCAGTCAAAGGGAAGTAAATATAAAATTTGGAGCTAATGCATTTTTTTTAATATTCAGATCATATTGAAGTCTTTCTCTTGGTAACCTTTGTTGAAATGCAGCTCATTTCCTTGAGAGTATGCAGAACTAGACGCAAGGGCATGTACAGTATGTGACTTGATCAATATACGTTACGTATAACATTGTTATAAAGATTGTTGCAGTTGCTGCTGCCATATAGGACACAGAACACATGCACTCTCCTGAGCAGTGTGCTCTTCTGGAAAGAAGTCTCCATTTTGTAAAACTGAAAGAATATCAGTATATAATATTCTAAAATAGAATGCCCCTATTGCTTTTGTGATTTCCAATAAAGATAAAGTACATGACAATTCCTTCAGTATTGGGTGCCAGGGAACTGTATGTGGCACACACTCTCAGGCAAGAGCTGTTCTTCCAGATGGTTCATTTGTGATATTGAGATGGGGGATGGATAATTGTGCTGGAACAGGGACAAAATACACAAAGCTGGAGTAACTAAAGGACATGCTCATAAATAAAGACCAGATCGCAAAACAAAACATTTTTTTTCCATTGCAGAAGTGAAGCTACAAAAAAACAGATTTTCAAAGAGGTGCTGAGGTGTTAATGCACCTAATGCTAATTGCTGTTTGACAAACCTCAAAGGGGCTATTAGACCTGTTTTATTCACACACAGTCTTTCTCAGGTGTGTTTGCTCTGTACAATTGCGTGTTTAATCACAATTTATTGGCTGTTTATGGTGATAATGTTTTCTGACCTTTGCCAGATATTGTTAATATACTTTTACAGTGATCACAATCACAAAATGCATCTGCTGATAATACCCCTGAAGTTCAAAATTGGTTGAAGGGTCTATAAATTGACTGATTTATTTAAAGGGACAGTCTAGTCAAAAATAAACTCTCATGATTCAGATAGGCATGTCATTTTAAACAACTTTCCAATTTACTTTTATCATCAATTTTGCTTTGTTCTCTTATTATTCTTAGTTGAAAGCTAAACCTAGGTAGGCTCATATGCTTAATTCTTAGACCTTGAAGGTCACCTCTTATCTGAATGCATTTTGAAAGTCTTTAACAACTAGAGGGCATTAGTTAATGTGTGCCATATAGATAACATTGTGCTCACACCCGTGGAGTTACCTAGGAGTCAGCAATGATTGACTAAAATGCAAGTCTGTCAAAAGAACTGAAATAAGGGGGCAGTCTGCAGAGTCTTAGATACAAGGTAATCACAAAAGTAAAAAGTATATTAATATAACTGTTGGTTATGCAAAACTGGGTAATGGGTAATAAAAGTATTATCTATCTTTTTAAACAATAAAAATTCTGGTTTAGACTGTCCCTTTAAATAGTGTGTAGTGATGGTAATAGGTGATTTGTGCGCAATTAAGCTATTGTGCTCTAAACCAATAGAGATATGTGTATGTATCTCTAAAGGATTTGATTCAGGGCTTTATGGATACAGTGGCTTGTGTGTTTGTTGGGTTATTGGTTTTGGTCATTTTTATTAGTGTAAAATTTCTTCATATTAATATTTTACCTTAATTGTGTAGGTAGTGTTTGTGTGTATTTTTGGTAATGTTGCTTTCTAATGTCATCCAGTAATGCTGGCCTAATGTCATTGTAAGCATAAAACCAATGTTACATCCAATACATTTTTGAGGTTCCTGGTAATAAGTCAAAATGCGTTGTCTGAAAGGTTATCAAGTCATTCTAACTGTGGAATTCAATAAGTAAAGTAAATTTGGGTTGTGATCAGAAGAACAAGGACTAGCATATCTTAAGTATAGGATAATGATCAAAATGATAGATTGTGATCAGCCCCTATTCCTTTAATACTAGTTAACTCAGTAGTTTTCATCTAACAATGGAGTTGAATACAATCCTTTAGAAAAGTTTGTCCAATGATTTTTCTACAAAATTTACATTTAAAGTTTATGGCCATTTTTGTAGGTAATTTGATACACTTTTCTAAAGGATTGTAATTACCCACATTGAGCTAAATTACGAGTGGCGCGTTGTTACGTGTGAGTGATAAAGGGTTTATTAGAGTTCTTTAAGCCCATTGGAAGTAGAGCGCGTATTACAAGTTGAAAGTAAACGTGTTCCCTTGAGCTCAATTTAATTTAATGCTTGAATTCAAAGAGAAATAGCATAAGCACTACTGAAATTGGGTGGGGATGCTCCGTCAGGTTTAACTGTGGATATACCTTGTGAGCTAGAGTGCTTGTGCAATAAAACAACTTGCAAACACTGGTCTGAATCACAAAGAGAATTGGGATTCTAAGGTTGCACTTGTCTAGCACTTCTATTCCCCTAAGAGTGCTAGACATCCAACTAAGCAAAGAAGAACCAATGGGTAGGGTTCTATAATTAAACATAACTTTTATTGTTACAAAAAATTGTATAAAATTATTATGTGAGTGTGTGTAATTTAAAAACACATAGAAACTCAAATCTGCACCAATATTGCAAGTGAGTAGCGTTGGGGTAGCTGACTGTAGTATACTTCAGTTAGCAAATATGTTTGAAGGACTATTAAGTTGGTAAAATATAATGTACTTTATATTGGGATACAGAATCTTCCAATATTGAAATATTCTTAATTGTAGGTACCTCTGTTGTTTATTCACCAAGGGGCATTAATGTAGCCCTGTAGATAGCAGTACTGAGAGTGCTGTCCCTTTTAAAGTTTCATGATATGCAGTTTATAGGGCCCTCTTGAACAGTTGGACAATTTTTTCAGCTTTTAGTAAATACAATATTTTCATAGTATGCATGTATAGTGTAAATTACTGATGATTACTATCTTGAGTTGTTGCTTACATACAGTGCCTTCTGTATATAGCTGATATAAATGTATACAGCTGATATAAACAATCAGTTGGATTGTAACTGTTACTATATAGTCTATAAGGATATCAATTCTGGAGCAAACGTCTGTATTCGCATGCTTGGTTTCATTATTGGTACGTGTGTTTATTAGAAACTTGAGGAACTTTATTTTGTGGGAGTATGACCGTTCATATTATGCCTGCGTTGTTTTGTGCATACATAATAATAGTATCAAGACAATATAACTTGTATCCACTAAGGTAGCTGATATTAAGATGGTTACCTAATTGCTACAATTGTTGCATCAACCTGTATATTGCGCTGGACCCAACGTTAGATCCCCTTTGGATGTAGAAAATGCTGTTTTATTGGTTACTTAATTGGACTATCATAAAGGCGCTGAAGGCAGCAATGGTAACCTTGTATATTATGATTTTAAGCTAAGTGTTAACATTTTTTAAAGTTTGTCCACCATCATACAGCTTTATTTTGGCATTAGTACACTTAGGTCTGTAGTTACTCAAATGGAGTTTGAATATTTCAAGGTACTGCAGGCAACAGCTGTAACCATATAAATTACGATTAGCAGCTAAGTGTAAAAGTTTTTTTTCACAATCATACGGCCTTATGTTGGCATTAGTACACTTAGGTGTATAATTGCTCAACGGAGTTTGAATATTTCAAGGTACTGCAGGCAGCAGCGGTAACCATATGAATTACGATTAGCAGCTGAGTGTTAAAGTTTGTCCACAATTATATAGCCTTATTTTGGCATAAGTGCAGTGGTCTATTGAGTCTATTGAAGTCCGGTATCTCTAAATTTATATTATACTTTGTACATTGCAAGATTTAGAATTATACCATTTGATCGTATCTTTTAAATATACCATTTTACCATTTGATCATATCTTTTAAATAGTCCCCAAAATAGGATAACGCTCCAACAGTAGGATAACGCTCCCACAAATGAGTTGTATTTTTACAAGCGAGTTACTTTCAAAGGTCCTTTGAAAAAGCCGTAATAGTATCGGCGAAACATGTTAGGGCAGGGTATTGTTTAAAATACCCAGGTTATCTTTTTAAACTGCATAGTAACTTGCTTGTAAAAATACAACTAATTTGTGGGAGCGTTATCCTACTGTGGGAGCGTTATCCTATTTTGGGGACTATTTAAAAGATATGATCAAATGGTAAAATGGTATATTTAAAAGATACGATCAAATGGCATAATTCTAAATCTTGCAAAGTATAAATGAGAGATACCGGACCTCAATAGACTCAATAGACCACTGCACTTATGCCAAAATAAGGCTATATAATTGTGGACAAACTTTAACACTCAGCTGCTAATCGTAATTCATATGGTTACCGCTGTTGCCTGCAGTACCTTGAAATATTCAAACTCCGTTTGAGTAACTACACACCTAAGTGTACTAATGCCAAAATAAGGCCATATGATTGTGAAAAAAAATTTAACACTTAGCTGCTAATCGTAATTTATATGGTTACTGCTGTTGCCTGCAGTACCTTAAAATATTCAAACTCCGTTTGAGTAACTACAGACCTAAGTGTACTAATGCCAAAATAAAGCTGTATGATGGTGGACAAACTTTAAAAAATGTTAACACTTAGCTTAAAATCATAATACACAAGGTTACCGTTGCTGCCTTCAGCGCCTTTATGATAGTCCAATTAAGTAACCAATAAAACAGCATTTTCTACATCCAAAGGGGATCTAACGTTGGGTCCAGCACAATATACAGGTTGATGCAACAATTGTAGCAATTAGGTATCCATCTTAATATCAGCTACCTTAGTGGATACAAGTTATATTGTCTTGATACTATTATTATGTATGCACAAAACAACGAAAGCATAATATGAACGGTCATACTCCCACAAAAAAAAGTTCCTCAAGTTTCTATTAAACACACGTACCAATAATGAAACCAAGCATGCGAATACAGACGTTTATTAAAAAAATTACACATTTTATAATAGACTTAAATTAGTTTGCTCCAGAGTAGATATCCTTATAGACTATATAGTAACTTAACAGTTACAATCCAACTGATTGTTTATATCAGCTGTATACATTTATATCAGCTATATACAGAAGGCACTGTATGTAAGCAACAACTCAAGATAGTAATCATCAGTAATTTACACTATAAATGCATACTATGAAAATATTGTATTTACTAAAAGCTGAATAAATTGTCCAACTGTTCAAGAGGGCCCTATAAACTGCATATCATAAAAGGGACAGCACTCTCAGTACTGCTATCTACAGGGATACATTAATGCCCCTTGGTGAATAAACAACAGAGGTACCTACAATTAAGAATATTTCAATATTGGAAGATTCTGTATCCCAATATAAAGTACATTATATTTTACCAACTTAATAGTTCTATCAAACATATTTGCTAACTGAAGTATACTATAGTCAGCTACCCCAACACTACTCACCTGCAATATTGATGCAGATTCGAGTTTCTATGTTTTTTTAAATTAAACACACTCACATAATGACTTTATACAATTTTTTGTAACAATAAAAGGTATGTTTTAATTATAGAACCCTACCCATTGGTTCTTCTTTGCTTAGTTGGATGTCTGAAACTCTTAGGGGAATAGAAGTGCTAGACAAGTGCAACCTTTGAATCCCAATTCTCTTTGTGATTCAGAGCAGTGTTTGTTAATTTAATGCTTGTAGGGAGAGCATGATTCTAGAGCTCTGGTTAATTGTTATGCAAGTCAAAAAAGTTGCAAAACACACATCAGAATTACATTACAAAGTACAGGTACACTCATATTAACAGCAGCCGGTTGGACTACGGTAACGCACTCTACGCCGGCTCCACCATCAAACTCCAAAAGAGACTCCAACATATCCAGAACGCCTCAGCCAGACTCATCCTCGACATCCCTCTCCAATGCCACATCACTGAACACCTATGGAACCTTCACTGGCTCCCCATCAAGAAGAGAATCACCTTCAAACTCCTTACCCACGCATTCAAGGCCCTACACAACATTGGACCCGAATACATTAACCACCGCATAAATTTCTACACCCCGCCAGAGAACTATGATCGGCCGACCAAACACTCGCAGTCATCCCCCGCATCAGCAAATCTACAGCGGGCGGAAGATCCTTCTCCCACATAGCAGCAAAGACATGGAACACCCTCCTGCTGCACCTCAGACAATCCACCTCCCTTACAAAGTTCAGAAAGGACCTCTAAACCAGGCTATTTGACTGAACGCCCATCCCCCCCTCCTATCTGCTTTCCTTTAGCGCCTTGAGACCCTCACAGGTGATTAGTTTGCAATCTATAAGTACCCTATAGATAGATAGACTCATATTAACACTGTCTAGTAAAAATTATTTAAAAAAAAAAAATATTGCATAAAAAAGTTATAAGGGCTCAACGATATGAGGTCTCATGTGTTAAAAAAAGCCTGCATGGGGCTTTAAGATATAGATACAAACATATACATGTATAAATATGCTCACTGGTAATCATATCGGATTGGGATGATTTCAATCCACCACCTTAAGTTAAGGAGGAGCGGTTTTACGTTTGCTGCTTCTTAACTTCTGAAGCAGCAACCGTTGCTTGATAAAGGAGACTGCTAGTTTATATAGATAACATTGCGCTCACGTCCATGGAGTTATTTATGAGTAATTGACTAAAATGCAAGTCAATAGATAATAAATAAATAGCAATGTGTTCAGGGGGCTGTCAAAAGAGGCTTAGATACAAGGTAATCACAGAGGTAAAAAGTATAATAATATATCTGTGTTCGCTGTGCAAAACTGGGGAATGGGTAGGGATTATCTATCTTTTTAAACAAAAACAATTTTTGGAGTAGACACTCCCTTTAAAGTGACATGAAACCCAATTTTTTTCTTTCATAATTTAAAAAGAAAATGCAATTTTAAATAACTTTCTAATTTACTTATATTATCTAATTTGCGTCATTGTTTTGATATTCTTTGCTGAAAAGCATATCTAGATAGGCTCAGTAGCTGCTGATTAGTGGCTGCACATAGATGCCTCGTGTGATTGGCTCACATGTGCATTGCTTAAGAACATTTTTGGGTTTAGCTTCCCTTTAAGGCAGGGTATCCTGTAACTCGATTTTGTGGGCACAAGATCACTTACCACAATCCTAGAAGACACATTTAGAGTTTTGAAGGATATCAAAGATGACAAAATAACAAAGTAAATTTGAAAATAGTGGTAAACTGAAAATTTTGGGATTCTTTCTTTCTTTTTAATTCTATGCTTTATCTTAATCATGATAGTTTAATTTTAACTTTCACGTCCCTTTAAGGTCTAGAAGCATCTAGTTGCAAACACTCTCTAAAATTTATAACATACAAAAAATAAATAAATAAGTACTACCTTAACCTATCTGTATATCTTTCTCAACAAAGATTTAATAGTGTAACAAAAGATGAGGAAAGTCTGCTCAAAAGTTATAAATCCGTCCTCTTACATGTTCCTTTGTGACTAATATTATTTATTAAGATACTGATGACATTTTAATCTTAAATTTACAAAGTGCAGTCCATGGGACAATAGTTTGGTCATCCAGTAATTCTAATATGATTGCCACATTTTTAATCTCAAAATATACAATAATATTATAATAACACAACTTAAGGTAACTAATTCTTCATGTGAGCTAATCGGACACCGCATTAGGCCTAAAGTGTGCAACCCAAAGCTTGTTACATCTATTTTTCCATTTACAATGACAAAATGATATGAAGCAGGGATATGAAACTGAAAAGAGATGTAAAAGCTAACTGTTGCATTGGAATTTATATTCACATTTGTGATGGTTATTAAGAAAGTATAAAGAAAAGCTCAACATCTAATCTTTAATTTCCCTCTTGACTGCTATGGTTGATGAACTACACTTACTCCATGCTTTTTATTCCCAGTTAATAAAGATCGTCTTGTCTGCAGGAACAAGCACCAGTATCAGACATAGAGGGGCCAATTTATCAAAGCGTCAATCTCTGTGCATTCGCTGGCGTCAATATGCTCGCTAGACATCGCTGCCGCGAATCTACATACGACGCCCTTATTTATTAAAAACTCAGTAAAAAAACATGCGTGTCAAGTATGGAGCGATGAAAATCGGACTGTTGATAAATAAGAGTCATCAATGTCGCGGATATTCTGTTTTTTCTAACTTTATTTATACCATTTCATTACTGTCCATGAACAAGCACATTTCTCTAAAGCTAATATTTTATTTTTCATCTGTTAATGTCCAAGAAATAGCTACATTTATACCTGAACAAACAATAATATCTCATAGATAGTTATTTTCTATGTATTTGTTATTAAAAAACTGATATATGATATTTTCACAAAAATAATGTATATTTGTATTTCTAAAAATCATAATATGCCTATCTCATGTTTTTTTCTTTTTTTTTTTAAATGATTATTAATGCTAGAATTTGTACATATATATTTGCACATACTTGTATATATATATATATATATATATATATATATATATATATATATGTGTGTGTGTGTGTCTGTTATGTTAGAAATATTTTGCAAACATATTTACGTGTCCCTAAATTCTTTTTTTTTTGTTCTAAACATTGTTGTCTTTCATATCTCTGTGTTTATTTATACCACTATATGTATATAGTGTAAATATATTATTATTATGAGCAAGAATAATTGTGAATATAACACATAATCAGGGTATCATATGTATTTATTTGCAATCAATGGATATTTTAAGAGCTGGGCCAGTTTTTCTCTGTACCTGTGTAACCCCTCCTGATTGCCATCTAGTTTTAAACACCACCCCTTCACAGGTGTTATAAAATGGGCTGGTATATTACATGACATTTCTTAATGAAAATTAAAGGAAGAAGAACACTGAAAATAGCATAACAATAAAGAGGTTATTTTAATTTCTGCTGTATCAGATTTATTAAAGTTTAATGTTAGGTAGACTATCCCTTTGAGCTATCAGTTTAAGATTATATTGAATCAAACATCATTCGATTTTTAAAATCATTGTCTAAAATATTACACTGTGTGTCCTAATGTCATCATCAATGTTTAACTTTAATACTAATTTCACATATACATACTTTCAAAGTATAATACACACTGTAACAAATGGCACTTACAAGTTCTGATGAGTGATCAGTGACACAAGTATCAAACAATTTGATTCGTTAGTGATAGTATAAAATGTATATTTCAATCAGATTGACTGATGTCATAAATCATGTGATTATGCATATCCCAATCAAAAGTTGTTGAAAACTTCACTAGTTTGTGGGTTGTTTATGAGTTTGCATCAAATTTTGTGCGAAAAGTGTTGCATCAAATTTGGTGCGAAGTGGAGAGTGGGACTTGTATTACATGCGTTAAACATAGTGCAAATAGATTTATCCAAAAAAGGAACAAGAAACATCGAATGTGGTGGTGTTGTGTCATCGGATGCAAGCTGCTCTTTTCCTCTGTGAATCCTGACTTCTTTCACCTTCAAAATAAAAAGCTCACAATGGTGTAGCACGTTTCAAATAAAATGCTAGGCGCACAAACAGGTCACACTCACAAGTTTCAGTTTTAAATCAGCCTTTTGTTAAACCATCACAAGGGTATTTTCAGATGCAGCTTCAGATTTTATTAAAATATAGCTCAACGCGTTTTGACAAAACAAGCCTTTCTCAAGAGCATAAAATCAATATATGTCAAAGCAAGTTGGAGTAGCCTAGCAGAATGTTGTTCACAATATTTATAGCCATCAGCTCTGTCTGCATTTCTCAGACCACACCCATTCACAGGTGTGCTGAGTCTGGCTCACATCAGAGCTGTAACCTATCTCTATCCTGTTTTGTTAGGAGGTGTCAGGTAAAAACAAATCATGCAATGTATGCCATTTAAAAACTAGTGTGCAAAAATATGCCAATAAATCTGAATCACTTTTGACACATCATAACAAAAGGGGCTTACATTCTATGCATCAAATAAAATGTTCTCAATAAAAAATTAAAGCATTCAAGGTGTGTTTTTTTAAAATTATCACGTATTAGAACTTAGATTCATAACGAACAAACTTAACCTGGCTCAAATCAGAGCTGTAACCTATCTCTATCCTGTTTTTTTAAGAGGTGTCAGGTAAAAATAGATCAGGCCGGGGGCGTGGTCTAACAGCCGCCATGTACAGACACAAAATTCTGAAGCTCTAGGCCTTATACAGTCGGTATACTAATTACTCACTCTCCAACCAGAGAATTCTTTCCTGTAGAATTGGATGTGTGACGCTAAGCTGAACCGACTAATATTTGTTTGGTGAAGACTGTAACTAAGGAACCATCTTACAAGACGTCTGGACAGGCACAGCGGCTGCCTTTTATCATCAGCATACCCCCCCGGTCTGCCGGGTTAAGCAGAACCACTTCACTGCTAATACGAGGGGACACAACTACTATTCAATATGGTTGAGATATTACATAAGGAAATACAAGCCCTCTTGATTTCTTTAGACCAGAAAATAGACAGCAATTTTACACAACTGATGTCTGCCACGAAAGCTCGCCCTCACAAGCAGCCGTCTATAGATTTGCAAATGGCGACTGCAATAGATCACGACTGGCAACATAGCTGCTCACAGCCATCTCCCAACGTGGTTGGAACTGCCCAGCTAGCTCCTGCTCCACGGGAGGTACCATCCTTGGAGCGGCTGGAAGTTAATACCCCGCGCCAAGGAAGGGGAGGCTTGGATGACACGACTATCCATATCACTCTAGGGATCGAGAGTACATTTGAGGAGAAGCGGTTAAACGCGTGGGTGGATGCGGCCGAACACCCGACGCATTGTATGGGGTCATCCAGTGTTCTGGTGACCTAAATTCTTTTGTGGGGCCCTTGCTAGTAGGGACAGAAGCGACCCTGAACTCTTATACTCATCTACAGTCTTCATCCCTGGTGGCTCAGACTCGTATAGAGGAGTACTCTCAACGGCACCCTTTCATCTTAACCTTTATCCTGAGCCCTCAGTATACTAGCGGCAAGATTAGTACCACCCGAAGGGGGATTGGGTGAACCCATTCTGATGTGAACACTATCAAAATATTTTGCAGACCCCAGTAAGAAGACGTTGACTAACTGAATTAATACCTTACTGTAAGACTGAATTACTGGATGCCACACACCCTGCTCATATGGAGGTCTTGTCCCTGAGGACTTATCACAGGCAGTAACATTGTTTAGACATTATTTCCTATTTCAACCTATATATGAGGCTTGTCTTGTTTTAGCTCTCCATTTGTCAACAACTACCTATCACCCTGCTTATATTGGTATCCTGGTAGGCATAATATGTCAGATGATATACGTCAATATAACATGTACAATATATACCTTTAAAGCTAACTACGCATCAAATCTCCCTACTTAGAGCACACACACAAGTGCAATTATAGCTTGTGTAAGATGTATATTTAATATATAACTAGATATAAGAGTGTATCCCCCTGTTCAAACATATATATATTCACCTGGGCACAATACTTACTCTGGATTTGGGGGTGTCTGTTGTACTAGATTACATCTTATGTTATCTTTAATTTTGTGAGCAGGGCTGTACCACTGAATATTAAAGTGTAACCAACCGCAAAAAAGTGGGAGCTACCGGGGGGGCATTTGTTACTTATTTAAATCTCCTAAAATCTTTCAAAATTCCATTTATTTCTTATTTCAACTTCCCTAACTTATTTGCATTTGGCAACAATGGCCAAGATCCACTCAGGGTATTTCCTTTATCTTAAGCTACCACAATATACACATTGCTAAATTTACAAACTATTTCATGCCTTCATAGAATCTGGATCCCCCTCGCACCCAAGACCTTATTTAGGCTTAGGAGCCTATGGTCAATAGACTGGAGGTTGTAGACTTTATTTTCGTTTTAACTTATAAGGGATATATAAGAGCAACAGCCGCTCATGCTTACATGAAGTTCTTATAGTCGGCAATACTCATACAGTTTTGTAACTGAGTCCATATACAAGCCTCTGTTGTGTGGCTGATATAAGCAACACAATACTATTCCCTCTCTCAACAGCCCCGAGGTACATATGGCTTAGATAATGTATACCACAAGATACTATCCCCTCTCTTACATGTTGCAGATGTAGTTGTTCAGTGTCCATAGCTCTCTATCTTGTGGAACACATTGGAGTATAATTAAAGGAGAAAACAACTGGACATATAAAAGTAACAGAAGGCCTCTAGAAGTGTTACACTGCTCCTATGTATATCTTGTAAAAGTGCTGCATTGCCAATATATAGAGCAGTATATGCTCTGCATAGCTTGCGTGGGCAAAAATTTTGTTGGGTCACCTTAATTTATAGCTTATTTCGAGCTCTACATTATTAATTTATTAATATTAGTGGTTCTAGACATTTAGACAGGTCTGCAGTCCATGCACCTATAAACTTATTTACGTGTAGCCCCCCTCTTTAATTACAAAGTGCCCTTAGTATTATAAATGGGGCAGGTTTCCTTAAGGATCACAGCTTTTATTAATCATCCTATAGTTAATTGCTAGACCCCACCCCCCTCCTTGTTTAAACATTCCTATAACCTATATTTAAGCGGTGCTCACCCGCTGTTGGTTAATTGTTACTTTGAAGCCCAAAAGGGGCTGCCAATCTGGCTACCATATGTTTCTTTCATTCTCTTGTGGCTAAATGGCCCATAAGTGGCCACCTTACTAGTCAGCCATTTTCACTACTTTATTTAGCAAATAGAGGTTTGAGAAGCCTACTTACTGTTATACATTGTTGTTTTTTATTTTTGTTTTTTAATTTCCTTATCTCTATACATCTGACAATGTTTATTACATAATGACATAAGTATTATTACTGGTATAAGGCTATCATTGTTTACTGTTTTTTTATCACAAAACCTCAATAAAAAATTATCAAAAAAAGAGGCATAGATGCAAGGGAAGGAACCATGATGCTGCCCAATATAAGACATCACCTTGAGTTTAAAAAATCATTAAAGTCAACTTCCGGTGGGCGGGCATAGTGTTCGGTCGCAAAGGAGAAGAGCTCCATGTATAACTAAGCCTAAAATCCGACTACACAGGCCCCACAGCATGTTTTCCGTAACCAGAAAGGATCTGGTCTGGAACTGTCAGAAGCGGCAGTGAAGCTGACTGAGGGACGGATCCCTCAACACCGCAGGTCGCAATTCAAAAAAAAAGTATGAAACGAAGGCGCGAGGAAAGAGTGCCCGCAATCTTGGCTGACACCCACTTGGAAAACAGAACGGAGACTCCGACATGGGGAGAGGCACTCAGATCAAAGGTAAGTGACAGTACGCTGGTCAGTACCATCTCGAGTCCCTACCTAGTGGGTGAAGCGCAGCAGGGACAAAATTATAAAGACTGGGGAATTTATGGGCCTTATACAACCACCACAGTGCCACAGCAGTATAAATGAATATATAAATCTTACGCCATTTGAGAACTTTATTGCTTCTAACATCTGTATATAAGCGCAGAGCATTGATAACCCAAACTGCACAAATTGGTGCGTCAGGAGCCTCAGCATTTACTTTTAACACTCTAACTACCTGAGTGAGGGAGAGCATAGTCACCACAGGGGGAACTTTGGTCAGGGAGAGGGTTTGATCTGGGCTCCCCTCCTACACAGCCATTGCAGAATTGCCACTGAAACTTATGAGAGTTGACAGCTATTTCATATGCTCCCCGAAGAGCTGCAGAACCACCATGGCAGCAAAATCAAAGCAAGCAGAGAAGAGAACTAAACATGCAGCAGAAGTGCATAATGTCACACAATCTCCAACAATCCTGGAAGATCCAACACCTGACTCCACTCACCCAATAGTTCAACAAATGACAGCCCTGTTCCTTCCTAAGATGGAGCAGCTCCAGTTAGGGATGGATTCACTTGCTTCAGATGTAAAACAATTTTCCGCCTGCATTAGTCTAGCAGAACAAAGAATCTCTGACCTTGAAGACCAGCAGAATGACACTCAAAACACAGTCTCAAGTGTGGATAGGCAGCTAAAAATATTAAAAGACAGAGTCGAGGATCTTGAGAACTAGTCAAGACAGAATAACCTCAGGATAGTTGGGCTACCGGAATCAGTTTTAAATAAAGATCTAATGGACTTTGTTCAACATCAATTGCCGAAGTTACTAAACATTCCGCTGGGAATGCTACCGATTGTGGTGGAAAGAGTCCACCACATAGGATCTGAAACCGCTATAGCTGGATTCCAGAGCTGAAATACCAGGGAGAAAAGTCGCTAATCTTTCAGGACTTTTCCGCTGAGGTCACTCGTAGAAGAAAAGAGTTTGCCCCCTACTGCAAAAAAAATAATAATAATAAAAAATAAATAGATCAGGCAATCAAATATGCCAGTAAAAAATAGTGTGCAAAATGTGTCAATAAATCTAAATCACTTTGTCTTTTGACACATCATAACAAAAAGAGGCTTACATTCTATACATAATATAAAATGTTCTCAATGAAAAGTTAAAGCATTCAAGGTGTGTAGTGGCCGTCTTTTTACAAGGAGACAAGAGATATAGAGATATATATAGTTTGGAAATGTTTTTGGTGGTAAACTACCAAGGTGGCATCCAAATAGTTTTTTGGGGGGACACCTGGAACATGGAGCTTACAGACTGAAATTTTCAAGGTCTTGATCTTTAGATTGGATTAGCTAAAGAGAGCATTACAGTCTTGCTATAATAGTACTTTTCTTAGAATGCAAAATGACCGCTCTTAAAGGACTCTAATGATTAGCAATGGAATTTTTTTTGCTTTTGTAACAGTAAGTACTAGCCCTAGTGGGCTATAAACAGTTCACATCTATACACTATAATGTGTACATAATACCTACTGTAATGCCCAAATAATTTCTAAAAATGGTAAAACTAGGACTTTTTAAACTAATCAATGCTAATCTGTCCCAGGACATACCATTCATGGAGACACAACATTTATGTATAAAGAAGATATTTGGTAATTCAATAGCATACAGATTCACTGCTTTCAGTATTTAATTGGTTTAAATCATAAAACCAATTTAGGCAGACCACTTTTGTACCTTTTTCTTATGCTAATATGTATTAATTTATCAGATTGGGAATATTGCCTACTAGACTCCTTTGGGGCATGAACATAGAAATAGGTTTTACGGACAGTAGAGCCCCCCTGTGGCCTATTTATATTTCAGACTTCTCATGTTTACTTCTCTGATTAAATTGTGTTTTTAATTGTAATAGCTTCTACGACTGTAAGTATTCACTTTTCATTTTAGAATTTAAATCCCTCCCTTTAAGATAAGGAAATAGTGTAGGATTCTTTCAACAGCGTTGTGTTCTTTTAAGAGAAAAGCAGACTACAAGCAGCAATGAAATCTAACCCTTCCCAACTTTCTCACTTTCTCTTGCAATAACCCTTCTAGATTGTTAGCTGTTTGTACAGGACTCTTTGTCCACTGTGCTCTTCTTACATAAACGTTTTATTATACCAGCAAAGTGGTAAATTGCTTTACACATCATTGCCTTTTTATAAATACAATTACACAAACCTATAAAATGAACTTAAATGCCAGAATGCTTTTTGTTTGAGTTGCAAAAAAATAGGTTTCAATAGCCGGAAGATATGTTGATGGCGAAATGCTAGTTAATTGCAGTAGGAAATATTATAGCACAGCTCAGTAGCATCACCTAATGTCAGAAAGGTAGCAGCATCGACAGAAAGACTATTATCTATTCTTTACATATTCTGGCAATTCATAATGATTTCCTTATACACATTCCAGCTATATGTTAACTCCCTTAGTCATTTTTTCCCTAAGAGAGACTTTGGAGAAAAACTAATTTGTTTCTATGTTCTTTTAATAAACTGACCCCAATTTGTTTTTATTACATCTGAACCACAGTCGGGTTCAGATTATACCTACATCAAATGGACTGTATCAGTACATCAGTTCACCCCCTTGAAGATGTCTTGTTAACAAGGCTTTGGCTATAGTCAAAAATAACCTATTCATTTATATTCTTCCATTTTGTCACTGCATCAATGAGTTAAGAGATTTTATCAGAAACTAGTTTGGCCAGTAATTCATTGAGATATTGTACTATGTACTTTATGTTTCTATTCAATCAAAATTCCTCTGCACATCCATTACATGAGTTTTTGTGGGGTTTTCAAATTCAAATCTATTCCACATCATTAAAAAACCTCAGAGATAACTATTTTTATTCCTATATGTCCCATATGCGTTTTGCTATTTAATCAATTAGTAAATACTTTTTTGACATCTTTTCTAATTATATTTGGACTCTTTAAAATCAATATCTTGGACCTGTTAAAATACACTTTTGCCTGTTTTGAGTGGTAGTTCATAGTTGTTTGCATGTTTTCTTTATGCATGTGTAAAATTATTAACCATGACCAGTTCATATGTTAATAAACCATTTTTTAAAAATAAAAAATGTAAAAATAAAAATATCCCCTTTTTTTAACTTTTATGCAATTTAAAAATTAACATCCAATTATTAATTTATGAAGTGTTCTCAAATATTAGCATGTTTATTATAACATGAATCTGAAACTTGTATTTTCACACTTTTCAAACAAATATTACTGGTTACATGATAAACAAAAACATCTGTTATCTGTTATGTTACTTTCTCTTTTGCCTCATATCTTTTATGATGGTCTTTGAAAAATCCTTCTGAAAATCTACTTGAAAAGCATTAAAGAATCTTGTTTTTCATAACCTTTTAAATGTGTTTTTCATGTATTTAACTAGATTTTATTATCAATGGCAACCTTATTTATTGATTGGAATTGCTTTGAAACTGACTTATTGAAAAAAAAAGAAAAAAAGAAAGAAAAGCTGCTGTGCAATTGTATAATAATTGATCTGTATAAAGACACCAAATTCTGTAGCTCTGTTGTTGTGTACAAATTCAAGCATTTTGGAATGGGGCACTTGAAATATTATTTTATTTTCTAGGGACCCTCAGAAAAGTGCTGTCTATTCTAGGAATCTATATTCATATAATATAATATACAAAGGGTTTTTAAGGATAACATTTCCATGTTTTTCCTCTATGTGTGGTAAAAAACAAGGTAAACCTTTGTTCTTTTTTTTTTTTCATGATTGTATATAGCCAGTAGCGGACCTACTCAACATGGGCCCTTGTGCAACTTTTTTTGGGGCCCCCCAAAGGTAACTCAGTAAAAAAAGAAAAGTAATAAAATACATTCTGCACTGTATAATGAGGATAGATAGATAGATAGATAGATAGATAGATAGATAGATAGATGGGTTTGCTACTTTCAATAATAAAAGGCTTCCCTGCATTAGGATTGTACACATTCTGCTTATGCCTATGGATAGACTGGCTGTTATGGGACCCCTACAGCTCTTGGGCCCTGGTGCGACTGCACCTGCTGCACCAATGGCAGTTCTGCCCCTGTATATAGCATTCACTTTTGAAAACATTTTTGTTAATATTAAGTAGTGTTTGTTTTATTTTTATTTTTTCTTTAATATTATTCTGCATAACAAAATACTCCATGGCTCCTGCATAAAAAAGATATCACCATATACAGTAAGGCTTGTTCTAAATTTCTATGGAATGGTAAAAGACCACAAATTGCCTTATATAGGCTCATGAACTCTAAGTTATCAGCGGGCCTCACACTCCCTAATATTCAGGCATATAATCTGGCTATCATAGCCAGATTTGCACTAGATTGGTTAACCGAGAAGGAACAAATTACCTCTTTTACCTGGGAATCACAGATTGTGGCTCCATTCAAGTTAAAGGCTCTTTTGCACTGTCCATTCACCTCAATTCCGTCCAACATATTTTATTTAGGTACCTTTAAGAATGTCATTATTGCATGGCAAAGGCTATGTACAGAAATCGGGATCTCTCCCTATATCTCACAATATTTACCTATAACAGGTAATCCAGACTTTAGCCCTGGCCTATCCAATCGGATATTTAAAGACTGGGAGTCGAAAGGCCTCCAATCTCTATGTCAGTTACAGGACGCGGGAGGTTATACAGTATTATTTCAAGAAATTGCAACCCGGTTTGATCTAGGGACACGTGAGTTCTACGCTTTTCTGCAAGTTAGACATTTCCTCCAGGAGCTGCTCACGAAATACGGGAATGACTGGTCCTTGGGTGAGTTACAGCCCAGGATTTCGATGTATGCAGCAGGAATATATGCAATTTCCCCTTTATACTTACTATTAATACAGAAAGCGTCAAAAGCACAAGTAAACGAGATGGTCGTTAAATGGGCTACTTTATTTCCGGACATAGATGAGCAGATTATCGCGGGGAGCTTTAAAATAACGCAACAGTCATGGGTTCCGACATCATGGAGGGAGTCACAGATAAAAGTGGGGTTACAGAGATACCTTACACCTGCTATTCTCGCCAAATGGTACAAAACAAAGGTTCTATGCCCTAGATGCTCAATGGTAGGAGCTGATCTATTTCACTGTCTATGGAGTTGTCCTAAGGTAGGCCAATACTGGGGGAAAATCTCATTTTGGTTGACGACAGTTTTGAAGGTGGACCATAAAATATCTCTTATCGAGATTTTTTTCTGGTAGAATCTCAGGACTCAATGAAGAACTATAATCTGATAAATACTATTATATTAACCACACGTAATCTTATTTTTAAAGCATGGAAAACATCTTCTCCACCTACAATGGCACAGTTTAAAAGGGCTTTGACTGATCAATTTATAATAGAACAGATTAACCTATCTCATCCACAAGATAAATACCTAGTAGTATTATTTAAGAAATGGGAGATATTTGTAAGATCTTTGCCCCTAATACATCAAAAAAAATTATTTAAACCTATTAGAAACTCAGAATTTATACAGATGAATATTTTGGCAGGCCATTTCCCTGGTGAATGGGCAACAGATTCTGAGTGAGTGGGTGGGAGCGGATGGGGAGACGGGAGGAGAGGTTCTAACTCCTTTTTTTTTTCTGTTTTATGTGTGGGGACCCCGAATAGGTTGTTTATATTGTATGGTCTATATGATGCGGGGGGGTTAAAAAAAAAGGGGAAAACAACTGAGATGAAGAAAGTCTAGTCATCTAACAAAGGTTTATTTGGTCACACTAACGCATTTTTTTTCTTTTTTTTTATGAATGTTCGTTTAAAATAAATTGGTAAGAAGTGTTTTTAATTACGTACGGGCACTTTTTGCTCCATACTTTGGTCTATGCTGTGTTATTTAACTATGTATGGATCTGCTTATAATCACTGTGTTATGTACCTTTGTTTTATCTGATATTTGTTAATTCTGTAGATTTCTTTGTCTTTGTTATAAATAAAGATTTAAAAAAATATATATATTATTCTGCATAAACAGAAAAAAAATCCAATGTACAATGAATATAAGGTCACTTTGATTTATCCTGCCTTCTTGGTTTCATTTTTTTGATGGTACAACAAGTAACAACATGGCTGCATTACATTGAAGCTAAGAAATATTGATTTTGTCTAGACAGATCTCTTCAGTAATGGGCTCTGAAATTTTTATTTGGCAGGGGTTTTAATCTCAGTTCTCTGTCATTCCCATGACTCTATTTAAAATGTTGGTGTCTAATGTATTAATAAAAAGATTATTCTGCTGCTTATTAATAAACATGCATCTCTGAGTTACATGAGATTCTGCACTTTTAACTCCTGTGCTTCTGGAGAAAAGTTTCCAGAATTATCTATATTGAAATAGATAATCTGGCAGTAATTGTTATGGATTTGGTAAAAGAATATACATTTTCACTTACAGTGATTTATTCTTTTTTTGTTTTTTTCAACCTACCTAAGCACAGAAAAGAAGGCATCAGAGATAGACTGATAGAAATGCATAGAAGACTGAGGCTTTTGACAAACAGGACATTATACAAGACATACAAAGCTATTGCAACAAACAAGTTTTGATTTATGAATATTAATTTGAATATAAATACAACCTTTATAGAATAACACTTAATTAAAAACAACTCTGCTTTTATTAGGCATTTCATTGATAGTCTTTAAGTTTCACACCAGTTAAAAATTAAAAAAAAAAAAGATTTAACTATGAATACACCATTAAAGAGAATATGGTCAATTGGTTTCCACCCTATTGTTAATGTGTCAGGGGAGATACATTAATTTGCTTACATTAATTTATTTAACCTGATGAAAGTCCACTGCCAATACATATGTTATATGCTCTTGGAAAGAGTTATGAAACAATTGTTGACTCCCTTTATGCTAACATTTTGCTGTTGATCAGGTTATATGTTTCTTATTTTACTCCTGAAATTTGTTAAACAGCAAACATTAGTTATAAGTGTTTATCTATTAATAAAACAATATTTTTATATTTTCAGTATATTAAAAATACATTTTGTAATCACCTCTTTGAGATTAACAAATAAAATAAGGCTACAATGACTCTTTAAGTCCTGATTTCACTTAAGGCTACAATGTAACCATAAGCCTTGATTTCACATACTGTAAGACTACAATGTAACTATAAGCCTTGATTTCACATACTGTAAGACTACAATGTAACTATAAGCCTTGATTTCACATACTGTAAGGCTACTATGTAACTTAAAGCCTTGATTTCACATAAGGCTACAATGTAAATTTAAGCCTTGATTTCACATAAAACAAAACAGGCAGATCACAATCAGACACATAAAATAGTCTTTGAAATGAGTAATCCCCTTCAGCCTCTAGCAAATAAAGCTGTCCTGTCAGAGAATGAGTAGATGATATATATTCTCTTATTAATAATACAGTGAGATAGTGAGTAACCATGTTCAATAGTTTCTGATCTATTTCAGGGGTAATGGAGGTGTTTTTGGCCAATACAAAACACACACACTTAGCTATTAATTTGTTATGCACCACTTTCTGTTGTGGTTAGGATATGAAGTGTTCAGAATAATCAATGTCATTCTCAGAAGCGTACAAGTCAAATGATCTAGGCAGGGTACTGACATTGTTCTGGATTGGACATTGGTTTGCCAAGGGTATTGATTGGAGGCTCACTTCTGTGACACAAAAATAAAACAAAACACTGGCTGATTTGTCTCTATCTTCCTGGCCATACAAATAAGACTTTATGACCATAATATGTTTTTAGTTTTGTTTTTTGTGCTGAAACAATTGTATTGAGCAGCAAAATAAAGATAATTCAATTTATGAGTATCTGGTCTTGTATTTACAATTTCAGTACTGGTTAAAAGGACATTAAAGTCAGAACTTATTAACAACTTATTAACAATTTCAGTACTGGTTAAAAGGACATTAAAGTCAGAACTTATTAACAACTTATTAACAATTTCAGTACTGGTTAAAAGGACATGAAAGTCAGAACTTATTAACAACTTATTAACAATTTCAGTACTGGTTAAAAGGACATGAAAGTCAGAACTTTCTTGATTCAGATAAAGCATACACTATTTAAGAGACCTTTCAACTTACTTTCGGCTAGATTACGAGTTTTGCGGTATGAGTAAAAAAGCATTATTATGGCTCTTTTTCACTACCGCTGGTATTACGAGTCTTGCAGGTATAGCTGTACCGCACACTTTTTTGGCCATAACGCAACATAACTACCGCAGCTTTCCAAAAGTCCTTTTTTCAATTTGACTTCCATAGCGCCGGTATTACGAGTTTGCCTGGGAGGCCAAAAAGTGAGCAGTACAGCCTATACCGTCAAGATCCGTACCGTAAACTGAAAGTCAGTAGTTATAGGTTTTATGCTACAACGCCGCAACATAAAACTCATAACTAAAATGCTGCAAAGTACACTAACACCCATAAACTACCTATTAGCCCCTAAACTGTGGCATCCCCGCATCGCAAACACTAAATAAAATTATTAACCCCTAATCTGACGCTCTGGACATCACCGCCACTATAATAAACATATTAACCCCTAAACCGCATCGTAAACACTAGTTAAATATTATAAACCCCTAATCTGCTGTCCCTAGCATCGCCGCCACTATACTAAAATTATTAACCCCTAACCTAACCCTAACACCCACTAACTTTAATGTAATTAAAATAAATCTAAATAAAACTTACTATCATTAACTAAATAATTCCTATTTAAAACTAAATACTTACCTGTAAAATAAACCCTAAGCTAGCTACAATATAACTAATAGTTACATTGTATCTATCTTAGGTTTTATTTTTATTTCATAGGTAAGTTTGTATTTATTTTAACTAGGTAGAATAGTTACTAAATAGTTATTAACTATTTACTAACTACCTAGTTAAAATAAATACAAATTTACCTGTAAAATAAAACCTAACCTGAGTTACACTAACACCTAACCTTACACTACAATTAAATAAATTACATTAATTAAATACAATTAACTAAATTACAAAAAAACAAACAAACACTAAATTTCACAAAATAAAGAAAGTATCAAAAATTTAAACTAATTATACCTAATCTAATAGCCCTATCAAAATAAAAAAGCCCCCCAAAATAAAAAAAGCCCTAGCCTAAACTTAAAAGGGCCTTTTGCGGGGCGTTGCCCCAAAGAAATCAGCTCTTTTACCTGTAAAAAAAAATACAAACAACCCCCCAACAGTAAAACCCACCACCCACACAACCAAACCCACCAAATAAAATCCTATCTAAAAAACCTAAGCTCCCCATTGCCCTGAAAAGGGCATTTGTATGGGCATTGCCCTTAAAAGGGCATTTAGCTCTTTTTCTGCCCAAACCCTAAGCTAAAAATAAAACCCACCCAATAAACCCTTAACAAACACTAACCCCTGAAGATCCACTTACAGTTTTTGAAGACCTGACATCCATCCTCATCGAAGCCGGCAGAAGTCTTCATCCAAGCGAGCCAAAGTCTTCATCCAAGCCGGCAGAAGTCTTCATCCAGACGGCATCCTCTATCTTCATCCATGCAGAGTGGCTCCATCTTCAAGACATCCGGCGCGGAGCATCCTCTTCAATCGACCGCTCTTCCAGAATGAAGGTTCCTTTAAGGGACATCATCCAAGATGGGGTCCCTTGAATTCCGATTGGCTGATAGAATTCTATCAGCCAATCGGAATTAAAGGGTAAAAAATCCTATTGGCTGATGCAATCAGTCAATAGGATTGAGCTTCAATCCTATTGGCTGATCCAATCAGCCAATAATATTGAGTTTGCATTCTATTGGCTGTTCCAATCAGCCAATAGAATGCAAGCTCAATCCTATTGGCTGATTGCATCAGCCAATAGGATTTTTTACCCTTTAATTCCGATTGGCTGATAGAATTCTATCAGCCAATCGGAATTCAAGGGGATGTAGGTGTCGGTCATGTCAGGGGCAGCATATTAGGGGTGTTTAGACTTGGGGTTTATGTTAGGGTGTTAGCTGTAAACATCTTTCCCCATAGGAATCAATGGGGCTGCGTTACGGAGCTTTACGCTCCTTTATTGCAGGTGTTAGGCTTTTTTTTAGCCCGCTCTCCCCATTGATGCCTATGGGGTAATCGTGCACGAGCACGTAAAACCAGCTCAAAGCAGCGCTGGTATTGGAGTGCGGTATGGTGCTCAATTTTGCTCAACACTCACATATTGCCTGCTAACGCCGGGTTTTTGCAAACCTGTAATAGCAGCGCTATAGGGAGGTGAGCGGTGGCAATAACTTGCAAGTTAGCCCAGAGCAGCTCTTACAGCAAAACTTGTAATCTAACTGTTTGTTCTTTTAATATCCTTTGTTAAAAAATCATACCTAGACAGATTTTGGAGCAGTAGTCCACTACTGGGATCTTGTTGGTGATTGGTGGCTACACAATCTTCATGTGTTCAGCTAGATCTCAAATAAAATAATACAATTCTCTGACACATTTCTTTTGCATTTGTATGTACCTTTAAACAACACACATAAACAATACTTTCTCATATTTGCAACTGTTAATTTTTTGCATTTTTATTTGTAGTTTACCTGGTTAATGTTAGAAATGATGATTGAAGGGACAGTCTACTCCAAAAAATGTATTGTTTGAAAAGATAAATAATCCCTTTATCACCCATTCCCCAATTTTGCATAACCAACACGGTTATATTAATAAACTTTACACCTCTGTAATTACCTTATATCTAAGCCTCTACAGACTGCCCTCTTATTTCAGCTCTCTTAACAGATATGTACTTTTGAAAATCAGTGCCCTCTCATTAGTAATCCCAAAGGCGTGAGCACAATTTTATCTATAAGGCACACATAAACTAATGCTCTCTAGCTGTGAAAAACTGTCAGATAAGAGGTGGCATTTTAAGGGCTTAGAAATTAGCATATGAGCCTACCTAGGTTTAGCTTTCAACAAATAATACCAAGAAAACAAAGCAAATTTGATGATAAAAGTGAATTGGAAAGATGTTTAAAATTGCATGTCCTATACGAATCATACAAATTTAATTTTGACTAGACTGTCCTTTTAATATACAATTATTTGGTGTTGATGTCTTTGGTTTCATATCCCGCGGTTCATTTAACATGTCTGATATACATGATGCTAAAATACAAAGAGGTGATTAATAGTGCAAATGCTGCCTTTGTTGAATTAGCACAAAGTTTTCTTTTATCCCTTGTAATTAGGCTAAACATAAGACCCCCTTCCTCCCTTCCTATGAAACAAGTGCAGTTTCATCAATGTGTTCTAATATCATATTCATTTACTTAGTGCTTATTTCTTTACAAAGTAATTAGGTAAAAGCAATTTAAAGCTTATCAACTAATTCTCAACATGTTCAGCACAGCAAACGCTTGAGTGACATGATAATATTTTTTTTTAGCGACAGAGGATGCTTTTTTCATGAGCAGTTGCAGAATTACAAAAAAACAGGCAGGGAGGGTGCATTTAATGACACATCTATGGAACGGCAGTAGCAAATAAACTGTCTGCAAAGCTGCAATTGCAGTCATGTCTTATGAATACAACGACAAACTGTTATAGTTTGTTTTATCTTCACTCAGACACTGATATGGTATTGTTAAAAAATACAAGAGAAGGAACAGTATCAATATCCATTACAGTATTTTTTATTGCAGCTAAAAGATAATTTTTTTAAAGAGACAGTTTAATGCAATAATACATATATATATATATATATATATATATATATATATATATATATATATATATATATATATATGTATATATATTTAAATCACATGCTCATGGCTAGTGAGCAAACCAGGGGCAGCATAAATACCAGGATGATCAAAAACTCGCCAGGAATGAAACCACACAAAATCTTTGGGATTTTTCTAGAGCTTACAATGTATTGTTGGAGTCTCTCTTTCACATAAAGGACACTATATAGCAAGATAGAACTTGTGTTTCTAAATTTTTGAGCTAGACTTCTTAGATCATCTCATCTGAGCAGAGAGCTTTAGATCATCAGATCCTATCATAGGGTTATCCATCACTGGTCTGTTCTACTCAGGAGCTGTAATGCTTGCTGCTACAAAGCAGGACTTTAACTATGTGTTTAGAGGATGTTCTTATTGCAGTTTTAAGTCCCTTTTAAATATTAATCTTTGCTGCAAGTATTGTGTTGGAAGTGCTAATTTAATTGTGTTGATTCTGACACAGGCACAAAATAGAGACCTATTGGCATACAGTGAGGTTATTTATTATTAAAATGTTGGGGAGGTATCATGCAGCTGTGTTATGATTCTAAATATATCTTCTTTAGGTGTACAATGATGCTACCATATCTAATAATCATACTGTTTAATGTTTACTATGATCTATAATCCTATTCAAGGACATAGTCACATGTTCATTGCAATTCCTTTTTTATTTTTTGCTTTCCCTTTTTATTAGCGGGGGACAGTGAGGTAAATGGAAGAGGGCACTTACATACAGTCCAGAAGGAGGTGCAGGAGCCATCTTTTTATTTAAGACGTTTTGTTTTTCCATGATAAACCTTTTTTTTTTTGTGGTGTTTATTCTTCTACCACTGAATGGTATCCTTCTCCATGTTATTGATTTCCAATCTGCTTTACTTATGGTCATGAAGCCTAAATTAGTATTGAGCTTATATAAAGTGTTGTTATTTTATTATATTGTGCACCATGTTTTAAAGGGACAGTATACACCAATTTTCAAATAACTGCATGTAATAGACACTACTATAAAGAATAATATGCACAGTCGATACTGATATAAAAATCCAGTATAAAACTGTTTAAAAACATACTTAGAAGCTCTCAGTTTAGCTCTGTTGAAAGGGTAGTTTACACAAACAAGAGCAAGCTGGAGTAGGTATCTGTCGGTATTCTCCTAAAATTTTGGGGCTTGGTTAGGAGTCTGAAAATCAGAGCAATGTTATTTAAAAATAAGCAAAACTATAAATAAAAAAATAAAAAAACTTTATGGGCTATATCAATGGATCATCTACAAAACATTTGTGCAAAGAAAAAATGAGTGTATCAAGTCCCATTAAGTTAAGAAAAATATAGATATTTAGTTTATATTTATTATGCATAACTGAGTTGCTTAGCTCTGTCTTGATTTGTTAGTGTCTATACATTCACTATATCTGTATATATCTGGAGATGTAAGCCTTAATAATGTTTTCTATTGTAGTATATATAAAAAATCAGCAGATAGTGTTTCTAATTTTGAGAAAAGGAGGAAGTAAAATTCAAAGAGATGGGATTTTACCTTAAAATTCAAACGTTATGGGATTATTTATTTGTTTGTCTTTTATTTATTTTCTGTACAGACAATAACATATAGCTAAAGAAGTACATTTGCGCATGTGCGAAACACGTCAGTTCACATAGTTCCTGCTCACATTAAGTGTTTGAATAAACATAATTTACTATATTTTGACTTTTTCCCCTTTTTTTCTTACAAATAAGATATAGGTGGCCTTAGCTTTACTTCTGCTCTGTGAAGAAATACGTAGATGTCATCCTTTGCAATAAAAAGATTAATCATTCTTTAGTGGCAAACTGGCAGTCAAAAGTCATATGAGTGTCATGTGATATCACCTGTTTTGTGTTGCCGCATTCAATAAGGAATCTCCCAAGGTGAAAGCTCATTATAATTGCTTGTGGTATAGGAGTCAGGAGATTATGGAACCTGTATCTTGGCCCCTGCACCACTTTAATAAGAGTGTAACCCAGATCTGAAAGAGAGAAAACTATTTTTTCTAATGAACTATTACACCTTCCTTTAGTGATAAAAGTTTTAGCTGGTGGGAGGGACTTTAAGAGTCTGTATTTTGGCTAATATAACCATTTAACCTTTTGTCCCAGCATTTCAAATGTTGGCAACTTTTAAATAAATGACAAAAATAATTTTACTAAATAAATAAAATGATTCTTTAAAAAAATATTAACATGATTTTTTATGATATTGTTTTTGTGAAATTTGCTGGAATAGATTTTTTTTTCTCTGATCCATTAAAAATAATAGCCATTCATCACCATAAAGCAATTGTGTAACATCATTTTGAACATACTGCAAAACAAGTGGTTTTAGGATATTTATGGTAAAGTATGAAACACAACTGGTGTGTAACTATATAGCAATGGTAGATTCATAGACACATAGCAAGATGTTGGCTGAACAGTGCCTATCATTAATGGAATAGAAATAATTTTCTTTGTGAGTCTCTATTATCCTTCTCCCTTTAATAAGAATGATGGTTTGTTTAAGCTTTGCTTTGTATCCGCAAACATAACAGCTACAGCATTTATCGACAGTCCATTAGATTAATTCTCACTGTGATATTATTTCTTTCATTCACAAAGCACAGCGGATACAATTTCATCTAAAGAACAGAAGAGCCAGAAGAGAAGAATTATATTTCTTTATTTTTTTTATTGAACACTTCCAGAGAAATAATGAATTCCTTTATTCTCTCTTAGTGATTGCACAACCAGTATGTTTCTTACCTTACCCCATCATTTTGTTGATCAAGGTCATAACTAGGTTATCATTTTCCAGAACTTGGTTGTAATGTCACAACAGATGAAGGCATTTTGAGCTCACCAAAGAGTTGCTATCAGCGATTATGTGGTATACTATAAAAGTGTGCTTGCATAAAATATATATCTACTATGTTTAAAGTGAGACACTCAACAATTTTTTAAAGGGAAATTAGGTAAATCTGGAAGCATTTTGCAGTATATACCTTTTTGTATTTGTGTGTTATTAAAAGCTCAGGTTTTATGCTATTTGTTAATGTGCGCTTGATTAGTAAAGTTAAAGGGACATGAAACACAATTTTTTTTCTTTCATGATTTAGAAAGAGCATGTCATTTTAAACAACTTTCTAATTTACTTCTATTATCTAATTTGCTTTATTCTCTTGATATCACTTTCTGAAAAGCATATCTAGATATGCTCAGTAGCTGCTGATTGGTTGCTGCACATAGAGGCCTTGTGTGATTGGCTCACACATGTGCATTGCTATTTCTTCAACAAAGGATATCTAAAGAATTGAGCAAATTAGATAATAGAAGTAAATTGGAAAGTTGTTTAAAATTGCATGCCCTATCTGAATCATGAAAGTTTAATTTTGACTAGACTGTCCCTTTAAAGGGACATAATACTCATATGCTAAATCACTTGAAACTGATGCAGTATAACTGTAAAAAGCAGACAGGAAAATATCACCTGGGCATCTCTATGTAAAAAGGGAAGATATTTTACCTCACAATCTCCTCAGTTCAGCAGAGTAAGTTCTGTGTAAAAAGTTATACTCAGCTGCTCCCAGCTGCAGGTAAAAAAATAAAAAAAAATGAAGAAATGAACAGCAGCCAATCAGCATCAGCAGTGCTGAGGTCATGAACTCTTACTGTGATCTCATGAGATTTGACTTAACTGTCATGAGATTTCATAGTAAGCTTCCTTTACCTGATTGGTGAAATAATATGAGAGTTCACGAGGCTCATCCTTTCAGCTGTCCCAGGACAGACACACTAAAATGCTGCTTAGAAATCCTTTACAATGGGATGTGGCTACTGAGGAACTTTTGAGGTAAAATATCTTTCTTTTTTACATAGAGATGTTCAGGAGATATTTTCTAGTCAGCTTTTTACAGCTATGCTGCAGCACTTTAAAGTGTTTAAACATTTGGGTATTATGGCCCTTTAAAGGAAATTAACAACATGATAATGATAGTAAAGAATTTTGGTTACCATGGATACAAAAAAATGATCTGTTCCACAAATTAGCAAAATTAGCATGGAATTAGTACAGAGCTTCTGTTTAAATGGGCAGTAAAGTGAAGATTAATCTTGCAGAAAGATTCAGATAGAGCATTCAGTTTTAAACAACTTTCCAATTTACTTATTTTATCTACTTTTCTGAAAAGCATACCTAGGTAGGTTCAGAACAGCAATGCACTTCTTGGAGCTAGCTGCTTTTTGGTGACTGTACATACTGTATATGTATTTGTCATTGGCTCGCCCAATGTGTTCAACTAGATCCCAGTAGTGCATTGCTGCTTCTTCAACAAAGGATACGTAAGAGAATGAAGCAGAAGTGATAACAGAAGTAAATTTGTAAGTAAAGTTGTTTAAAATTGTGTGCTCTATTGCAATCATGAAAGAAAGAAACTGGGGTTTCCAGTCTATTTAAGTTTAGGATTGCCAGCTTTCTTTCACAAACAATATTGACACTCTATATCCTGCTGCATTTTTTACTAAATACAGCTGAATATTATATTCAATAAATTCATAATTAAAAATAGCACTTAGTTTGAATCTCCAATGGCTAGTGAATTTTTTTCTCACAGATGTTAAAGTTAGTCACAATTTCCTTGCTAATTCTTCATGTGACAGTCATTAGCCAATTAAAAAAATGCATATACGTATATCCTGTGAATCTTGCACATGCTCATTAATAGCTGGTGCCTCAAAAAGTGTGCATATAAAAAGATTGTGCACATTATTTGCTCTATTTGAATCATAAAAGTATAATTTTGACTTCACTGTCCCTTTAAGCAGACTTTTTGTTTTTCCTAGTTTCCAGCAATACTCACAAATGATTGATTTTATCACCCCTTTGTTTGCCAGTAACACACACATAAAGCAATGGATTTCCTTCTTTTCTGCTGTTAACACACATAGACCAGTGCTTAGACACCCCATGACTGTTTGTAGCACACAAAAGTCAGTGATCGCAAACGTCTGTCTGGTGCCACATTTGTAGTAGATTTGGTGCATAGGATGACTTAAAAAATATAGCTGCTCGATGCACAGCCTGCAATAGGGGATTGTTAGATTGAATACTGGACAACCTTGTTTAGAATTAGTATTACACAATTTACTTTTACCTCTCCATAGTGAGCGCTCTTCCATAGGCTCCAATGTAAGCCTCGTTTTAATGCTGGCAGCCACAGCAAACCACCTAGCACAGTGCAGGGGGCAAATCGCACAGCTTTGGGCAGCAATAAATAGATATGTATGTACCAGTGACGTGCAGTGACGTCAGAGGATGGTGAGGCAGTGGCTAGGATACGCCTTCATTCTTTAGATATCCTTTGTTGAAGAAATAGCAATGCACATGGGTGAGCCAATCACATGAGGTATCTATGTGCAGCCACCAATCAGCAGCTACTGAGCATATTTAGATATGATTTTCAACAAAGGACATCAAAAGAATAAAGAAAATTAGATATTAGATGTAAATTGGAAAGTTATTTAAATTTGCATATGGGTTTCATATGGGTTTCATGTCCCTTTAAATGGTGTCTTGGAAAACTGGTCAACTTAGTAAACATCTGATTTTAGTCTAAAAGGATTGTAACAGAAACTCTTGCCAGATAACACAATGCTTGCTCTGATTATGAGATCTAGAAATCCATGCCCATTAAAATATGTCTAAAACATACATTTTACTTTAATGCTGCAAATTATGCTTATAGATTCTTTCATTACATAAGGGATGAGAGTCCGAGGGGGAGGAAGAGAGACAGAGAGAGAAAGAGACCATGGGGGAGAACAACACATAAGGAGAGAGATGGATGGATAGATAGAGAGAGAGACACACACAAACACACACACAAGGGGGGGGGGGGACCACTGCATTTTAAAGTAATAAAACAGCAGAGCTACAGAGAGTTCAGAAAATTAGTCTATAATTTAGTGTGAAGTACAGAGGCAAGCTGCTAAGTTAGTGGGTGTAAAGTTTGAGTAAACAAAATACAAAAACGACCCTGCTATAAAAGAGTAAACAAACACTAAACCACATTCATTAAATTATCATTTTAACTAACAGAATCTTTCAGTAAAATCTTACTTTAATAAGATGTGGGTGAAACACTGCTCTCTGTGCCTCTCTCCTGCTCTGTAAGGATTCAGGAAGTGACAGTGGCACATTCCACTGCACTTAGAGGGGAAGAACAGAACTCTCTTTTTCACTTTAGCAAAGCTAGCAGGTTCACAGGACAGCAACAAAATATATGAAAGTTGTTTTTTTGCGTTTTTGTTTTGTTTTATATGATTTAACATCCAGCCCCAACCCTATGTTCCACTTACTAATGCCTCTCACTGGATTGGTTCAGCCCAAATAGGACTGCCTCAAATAAGCAGTTAATGAGCCATGCAATGATCTTAACCACTTGCATCCAGTAGATGGCGCAGCATGTTGTGTGATGGTGGGCAGACCTGATTGTGCCTCTTCATTGCACAACATATAGCTGTGAGAAAAAAAAATGCTGGGGGAAAAAAATTACAATTTTTTTTTTAAAGCCAATAAAAAAAATATATTTTTGCCCATATGAGAGGTGAAGCACTGCCTCACCTGCCTCTAGTGACTGCACATCACTGGTATGTACAGTATATGCTTATATACATATACTGTATATTTATGAGGTTATATGTGTATACACACATATAAACACACACACACACACACATATATATATATATATATATATATATATTGTATATATATATATATATATATATATATATATATAAAAGCATATTTATAGAGAAATCACAGTCCCCCATTGACCTACAGGTAAAGGCACTCTACACCCCACATCCCCTCTCTTTCCCTCTCTTTAGCCCCTTATAACTGCTTCATGCAATTTATTTTTTAAATAAAAATGCTCATATTTTTATCTTATCGTACTGTACTCTCTATTTTGGTGGCATTTGGAGCAACATTTTATTTTTAACCAGAGGTCTGACCTATGGTTAAGTGTGCTTAACGCAAAAGTGAAACCGTGAGCTTGCGGTCAAAAATACCAGCCACTTGGCTGGTTATTTAACGTGCGCCGTAAATGGGCTAATTTGCTCCTTTACGGGTGCACGTTGAGATAGCGCCTCACTTGTAATCTAGCCCAAAGTTAATTCATATTTTTCTGGCTCCAGTTTATTGGCCATAGATACTGAGATTAGATCAAAGTTAGGGAAATCATTATATTTACAATAAGCACATTTTATTTTATATTTTTTTTTTTATTATTCAAATTTGGCACTAGACGGTTATCTTGTTTTTATATTTGCTATAAACACAAAGATTCACAATGGCACAATTTAAAAGTCAGGAAGTTCATTACTTTTATGTTAAACATTGACAAAATATGACAGTACTATATTACTCATCTAAAAACACATTTTCTATGAGTATTATCCGTTATACGATAGAAGCACTGTCCATGTAGTTTCCTACATACATTTCTATTTTTGTGCAAGTAACCCCATGATGAAGGAAGGAACTCTGAATGCACATTATTAGTTTTTGCTTGGTTGAAGTCATATTAAAAGATTATCCCATGCTGAGTCACATTCGCAAATTATGTTTTCCACTATTAGGTACCCAGGGAGGTGAGAGAACATGCCAACATATTCTCCTAAAAATTATTTTTATATTGTGTAGCTATATTCATAAACTGGAAGGCCCCCACTAAAGTTGGTATTGCAATTCCACCAGAATCACAAAGAGGGGGAAAAGAAAATAATATGGGCTTCATTTATCAAGCTCTTTATGCAGCTTTGGAGCCCTTGCGTTATATGCTGACTCATGCAAACCTGCAAACTACAAGTTAAGAAGACTGATTCTTCTAGGATGATTGACAAGCCCTGCTCTTGTGCAATTTGTTGCACAAGTACAAGTGGAGAGGCTGCACAAGAAAATTCTTATGTAGTGGTACTTGTAGGCAGACAATTTCACATTGCAGCTTTGACCATGGGTAGACAGGTTCCCTGACTGATAACATTGTCTGCTTTTTTGTTAATAAGTGGGGCATGATCTTTTTATTTGTTACCATTGAAACAGACCTCCAGCCAGTGTTTCTCTAAGGCCAGATTTTGTGAGCGGCCCAGCAGTAAATCAGGTAATTAGTTACCACAACCTGCAGCTAGCAAACCCTGCACAATGCAGTCAGCAAGGTATGGTTACCGTATTAACTGTTTCACTGTGGGCCACCCACAAAATCTGGCCTTAGAGGGAACACTGCTCCAGACTGTCCTGGAGGCCTGATTTTTACACTTTGGGAGATCTGCCTGCTGTCCCTTACTCATTTCCCCCAATAAAGGGACATGAAACCCAATTTTTTTCTTTCATGATTTAGAAAGGGCATGCAATTTTAAACGACTTTCCAATTTACTTCTATTATCTAATTTGCTTTATTTTCTTGATATTCTTTGCTGAAAATCATATCTAGATAGGCTCAGTAGCTGCTGATTGGTGGCTGCACATAGATGCTTCATTGGATTTGATTGATTTGATTGGTTCACCCATGTAAATTGCTATTTCTTCAACAAAGGATATCTAAAAAATGAAGCAAATTAGATAATAGAATTAAATTGGAATGTTGTTTAAATTTGTATTCTCTACCTGAATCATGAAAGAAAAATTTTGATTTTAGTGTCCATTTAAAGTATAAATGTCCCATTTTCTAGGAGCTGCCCCAGCTTCTCCTATAGCGCACAGCACAACCTCTGCACAAATTTCGCCACCCTGCCTATAGCACATATAGCCCCACCCCTACATGCAGAGGCTCTGCCTACCGAACACTGAAGGACCTCTGGACCTCCAGGAAAAGTAGAAAGGTATGCTGGTAAACATTTTCATTTTAATGTCTAGTTATCAAATACAATATTTTGTCTTTATTAATATATTTCTAAAACAAGCGTTATAGAAAAAAAAGAGTAGTAAATAATCAATAGAAAAATGAGCTATTTGGTGTGATACATCTAATTAATATTAAAGGTATATTTTAAGGAAAACAGTGATACACATAAAAAATTTAAAGAACATATTTTTACATGAAAATAGTTTAATAAAATCTTAACTTTTCCACTGCTGAGTCATTTTACACCCCTGTGCTAAAGCTGTTTTAAGTATTTTAAACTCATTGCAGTTAAACATAAATGTCAGTCCTTTTTCTCAGTTTCTCAGAGTTTCAGAAATGACACCTTGAATTGTCAAGTTTCCCTGACCCCAAATTAAACACAAATACTAAATTATATGGACACATCATGATCATCCAAATACAAATATGTTAACTTACAAAATGTACAAATAATATTAGCAAGATATAAACCCAGTGGTGATAGTCCGACTCCACCTCCTAATAAGAAAGATGTCCATAGTTGATTATCTGGAAATGGCACATACCACCAACTCCACCCCTTCATGAACCCCATGTCCAAGAAGCTACTTATCTGCCCCACCCCTTGGGGAGGTTAACTATGACTAATCACCATTGGGCATAAATACTAATAACCCCTATAGACTAGCACCCCCACCAGCAGCCGTGACAGTAAAAAAAATTTTTTTCTTAATATTTATAGGTTGACTAGAGGGAGATGCTACCACCACACTATGAAGAGACAAGCACCTCCTTCCAATCAATGTTCTTATACCCCCTCCCACCCACCAGCAACAGTAAGGAATCTATCGTATCCTAAAGCCCTCTCCTTACTTCTGCACTTTTAGGTCAAGGGGTAACCAATTAAAAAAGAAAATGAGAAAAGGCTTCAATGCAGAATGCTTTGTGTTAATCCCGTTTCTACTGCAAATAAAAACCTCCAAACATTTATTGGATCACAACTGCGATTGGTAGATTTAAGCAAAGTCAGGAAGTGCCTATGGGTAGATTTGTGTTATGTGGGTGGAGCCAAGATTAGCAGATGGCAGAATAGCAAATGATCTTTGGACTTGGCATGTAAGAGGCAGAATTTGGGCAGTTTTGGGAAGTGGACTGGTGGCTCTTCATTTTGGTTTAGAAACCAGGACATTTATAAGCCTCACAAAGTTTTGGGAAAGACAGTGAGGCAGAGATCCCAAATCATTACATTGAGTAACTGTGAGGAGATGTGACATAGTGCAGCTTTAATCAGTCTATATATTTAGAAAACAATAAAAATATCCAAGTTATCAATGTGGTAATGAAAGAGAAAAATATCCAAGTTATCAATGTGGTACTGGTAATGAAAATAGCATCCTTATCTGACAACAATGCACACTGGGCTGGATTTAAATACTATACATGAATGTGTCAGTAGTGCTCAAAATATGAACATTCCGATAAAATTATAGTTGTTTTCTTTGTTGTTTATGACTGCTGCCTAGACTAATTAAAAAAACACACAATTAGCATGTGCATCAAGGAGATAATTATGCTGTTTAGTTTTGGGAATCTAGGGCATTCCATCAGTAACAGCGCTTGTAATTTGTTTTTGTTTTATGGAATATATGCACATGCACTTATACAAGTTATACAAATAATCTTTGAGGAATGAGGTTAAGCACAGAATGGTTCAACATTTTTTTTTCTAAATACATTATTGTAGAAAAGTTTTTTATTTTTTGCACAGAAAGATCTCTTCAATTTCCTTAGCTTGCTGCACCATAGGAAGTTCTAGATGAATACAATCTTCTCTATTTAAGCTAGATCAGCTAATGTGTGCACTGTAATTCCCATCATGCCCAAGTAACAGATGCTCACTTGTTAATTCAAACAGTTACTTTGTGATTTACCACTGAAGACAAAGTGCTTCATTAGGTCCTTTACCATAATGAAAGTATTTAAATAAATTTAGTGCATATATAGCTCTCAATGTGAATTTCTCATTCCCTCACCAGCGGCCTATTGTCAGAGATACATGGACAATATAATCCATGTAATTTATAATCTAGCCATGAGAATTCCTTGCACAACTCATTGATCAGATTAGATTAGACTCTATAGTAGAAACAAAAACAATGTTTTAGGTTTACAAAGGAAGGAAAAATTAAAACAAAAAACATTTTAAGCCAGTTATTGTTAATAATTAATTATATCATTCAAATTATATTTTTTTATATATGTTTATGCATTTTGTGAAAAATCTTAATCTGCTACTTATTTGAAATTCACACTAAGGGCCCATGTTCTAAAGACCGTGCGGACAAGGTTTTCAACTTGAGAGCATGTCCAGCCTCCGTCCACATTAAACATGCAGCAGACCCTGAATGAATGTATCAATACACACTCACTTGAGTGTGTTATGCCGCCCCCTTCTCTTGCACTGCACAGCCAATAGCACAAGAGAAGGCCTGTCAGTCACCCTATCAGTCACCCTGAGTGAGCGTGTTCAGGGTGATTTCAATACGCCATCTACAAAGTGGCAAAGAGAGTAAGAAGCAGTGGTCTGGTGATCGCTGCTTCTTACACTGATAGAAGCAGCCCCGCAAGGGCTTTCAGGCATAAGGGCTATTGCATTGACTTTTCAGTACGCATTTGCTCATTATGCACCACTTCTGTCACAGGGTACAATTCTTAAATTCCAATACGGCGGAGTCCAATGTGAAAATGCAGAACTTTACTAACCAGCACTTTTTAAGGGTTAAAATGGAAGAATAGTTTTGAATAGAGGAGTGTGTAGTAACCATTCTACTGTAGTTGTACCCAGCAGTTTAATGTCCATTTAAGTAAAGTTAAGGGGGCATATTTATCAATGTGCAAGCGGACATGATACAAAGTAGCGTACCATGTCCGCCGCACATCGATAAATGCCGACAGCATACGCTATTTTTATTAGTGGATCTAAAAAATTTTAACCGCTGGCTGCCAATGAGAGCTATAATGCATTGCTGCCCAAGGGTTAATGTTTGTTGTTGTAATCATTTTTTCATTCATCATTCATTCACAACTCATAAAGGAAATCAATGATTTGTAAAGATTCTCTAAAATGAATATCTCAGAGGTTCAAAAGTAGCTTGGAAGGAAATTGCCTTGATGTGCCTATATATTTTATACCAACAGAACATAACTCAGAGTCTTTGATATCTTACATTATTTATAAGATTCAAGGTTTAATTAATTCTATCATTTCCAAGAACTCTGACTTCCTTTGGGATACATATATATGATGTTTTTTTTTAACTCTCTGCTTTTAACAGTTAGAGAACCTCAAACATGAAACTTCTCAGACACAATACCAACATTTACATCTTTATCACAAAATGTGTTAAAACACATCACAGGGCTTTCTGACATGAAACAGAGGAACTGATTTTCAACAAACGCTGATTTGGAGGTTTATTACATACTTCCCAATATTTGTATTGTATTAGGGGCCCAGGAGGTTTAAGGGTGTATCACTGTTTTGTGGACGGGGCTGTGCTTGGAAGAAGTGGGGTCCCATATAGATTAGTAGGAGGAATCATGGGAATGTCTGGGTGCTTTTTGGGCATATCCAGTGGTTTATAAGTGGGGCAGTCTCAGATAGGAATAGCAGGGAGGTTTGTTATTATGCTGCCATGTGAGGAAGAAGAATATAAATTGCTTTGTCCTATGGCACATCCAGTTCAATTTTACCTCTTAAAGGGACATTCTAATTTAAAAATGTGTAATGTTTGCATTGCTGTTGCTAGGTTACAATGCGCTTGTTGCTTACAAAGGGGCTAAACACAGGAGCTGTACAAAATGCAGCTCTCTAGTAAAACAGGTCAGTGAGACTTATAAGAGGGGCAGTCTCATTGGGGTCAGCAAAGCAAATTACTTACCTAAGAATTAGAGAATGTTTATTTTGCTATAGAATGTCTTTTTAAATAAATAACCCATTCACTCTCACGGTTAAAAAAAAAGTTGAAAAGTATTGTGAAGGGCTAAAATGATTTTTTTTTTTTCAAAGTAAAAATGTCATCATAATATGTATTGCAAATTCCAGGGTATGAAAAAAACTGCAGTGCTATTATGTAGAAAATGAAATGTGAATTGTATTTTGCAATGCACAAAGTTATCTTTCTCCATAGTCGAAGAATAAATTGTGTTTAAGCCTTAAAGAACTGGAGAAGCGGCACAAAAACTATAAATCATTTTAGGTTTAAACATATTGCATCTCAGTATTGTGGAAGCAAATGATGCTGACAACGTCACAGTGACAATGTCACACAATAGGGCTATATTGGCAGCACTATAACTGACATTATGCTAAATCCTTACAAGCATTAGGGTTAGGAATCATAGTTCAAATGTACGACCTGAATAATAGAGCTGTAATGTATTGTAAGGATCCCTACAACCATCTGATATTTAATAGGGCGGTATCTGTGATTTAAATACCCCAAGCTTAAAACTACCCCAGTTAGTTAAACAAGGTCTAAGGAAACATGAACTCACCATATATATAAAAAATAACCTTACTTCAAATTTTCAGTTCATTTGTTTTTCTATTGCTGTGTTTATTGGTAAATATTAGACATATGAACTGATTTAAGTCTGTTCACTACTTTAATTGCAGTTACAGTTATTGCCATAATTTGGCCTCAGCAATGTCACCTGGACATAAATGTCACGTGTCCTTGGCAGCAAGGGAGTGCAAATTCCTTTGATGCTTTGCAATGTTTCATTTAGTCCTCTCTGGCACCTCAAGTGTTAACTCTACACAATATTGCCTCTCACCTGGTGTCAAGATTTGTGGACTGTGACATTATTGATGTTTAATGTCATGGCCTTTACAATGCGTTGAAAACCTCTCACCCTATACCTAACCTTATTCCTATATGTAATCCTAACCATGACAGTGGTTTGAAGAGTGTGACAATTCGGAAAATTCAGAGATTAGGATTGATTCGAATTTCCGAATTAAAATACTGCTGAATCTACCGAATAAATCCGAATCGAATCGAATACATCCGAATCAAATTGAATTAATCCGAATCGATTCGGATGTATTCGGTAGATTCGGATGGCCGTATATTACACTAGTATTGTACAGTATATTAGGTTTTATCACTCTGCTATGGGTTAAACCTAATATACAGTACATAATACTAGTGTAATACACAGCACATCCCACCTAACACTTACCAAAATTCCGAATTTCTGAATTGATTCGAACCGAATCGAACCGAATAGAACCGGACCGAATTTTTTCCGAATCCAAATGAATCCGAAACGAATTCATTTGAATTTTTCCGAATTCGAATAGATCCGAACCGAAATTCGAACAGATCCGAACCGATCCGAACCTAACCGAATTTTTCAAAGCTGCACAAGTCTAGTACAGACAGATTCTGTGATGAAATTTATAGCAGACTGAAAATGTAATTCTAGACTTGGATTAATTTATTCCTATATGTCACCACTGTAAATAATCTTTCCTTTCAAAATCTATTAGCACAACTTTGGTCTCCGAGCAAATTTTCTGAGTGTGCTAGTTACATTTTTACTGTTTATGTATAAAATAACAGTAAACTAATCTAAGAAACATTATTTATTAAGAAATACATGCCTAATTTTAGAATACAATCATTTCCTCTACTTGTAATCTATAGGAAGGTTGCGTTTCCCAGGCTGTGAGTAGACTGCAGATGTTAACACGCCTGCTGGAATTTTGCCCTCAGGACTTTGCTGTGTTTTCATATAATCTAGTTAATTGTCTGCAGTAAAAAAAAGAATGATACAACAAAATCCAATCTGAAGTGGAATTGTGTGGTATAGATCTTTTTTTTTAATTCTGTTTCCACTATATCTTTTTTTATAACTGGAAACTATGTCACAAACATTTAAGATATTGGGCCAGATTACTAGTGGTGCGCAAACGTGAGAGATATCGGGTTTTCACTTTCGTTTGCACTAAGGTTAAATTGCGCTGGTATTACAAGTTGAAAGTAAATGCGATCACTTGAGCACTATTCAAGTTAACACTCAACGGGTTAGCAGTAGCACGTCCTCAGAGATGTGGTAAAAAGTGTCAGAAAACACATAAAAAATTCCATTACAAAGTACAGTCACAGTTACACTAATAACACCATCTATTAAAAATTCTAAAAAAAAAATATTGCAAAAAAAGTTATAAGGGCTCAAAGATATGAGGTCTCAGGTGTTAGGAAAAAAAGGCAGGCAAAGGGCTTTAACATGGAGATGGAAATGTTTGTATATATGTCTATATATGTGTTCATATGTATTTATGTATTTATATGTGTATATATGTATTTACAGACAAATATACACATATAAACACATAAATACATATGTATACATATATAGACATATATATATATAAGTGCATTGGAGCCCTTTGCAGTTAAGTATATGAAAACATGTAAAATCATATTTATGCAATATTCATATTTAATAAAGTTTTATTATCATGTGTATTTACTGTAAATATTTCACATTTCAGTGTTCTGCATATATCAGAATATGTTATATGTATTTATAAATAGATATTCCTAAATATATCTGTATATATTCATACCTATATATAATTTTATATATATATATATATATATATATATATATGTGTGTGTGTATAGATATGTATTGTACCAAAATACCATATATATATATATATATATATATATATATATATATTTATATATATATATATATATATATATATAATATATATATATATATATATATACTGTATATATATATATTTATATATATATATATACTGTATATATATATATATATATATATAAATATATATATTTATGAATACATAGAACATATTCTGCTATGTGCAGAACATTGGAATGTGAAATATTCATATTTTCATGTCGGGTTAACGCACATGAGAATATAAGATCGGGTTTTTGTGCGAGTAGGGTGTTATTTTTTTTTTAAACTTTTTTTTTCCCACTGACTTCTATGGGGGAATAGGTTATCGAGTGCACAATATTCTGTTTGACTATTTGCGCTCGTTGGGTTAGCGGGAGTGAGATAACTTTTTCCTTTCAACTCGTAATACGAGCATAACATGACACGTGCAAAAAGTTTATTTCTAGCGCAATTAGTACTCTAGCGAAAGTGCTCCACTCGTAATCTGGCCCATTATGTTTAATTTAAAAATAAAAAAAAATCAAGTATCTATTCATCAGACAATATAACAAATCAAATATGTGTATAGTACAGAAATAACATGGAATTTGTTAAGAACATATTTTAGCTTATAGTTCAGCTGCACAAAACATGTTTCTCTCTGTTTTCCAACAGTAATCAAACTTAAAATTACAAACCTCTTAAACCGCCTCTTAAATAGAGACAAGTTACTGGGGAAAAACACATGAGTGCTGAATCTGTTGATCAACAATTTTCCTGTATCAGAAACTGAATTACAAGCACGACCCTGCAGGGGTAGGATACAAACAGCATATAGAGAATACACAATAGATTTGTCTGTATTTACTTTTTCTTTAATTTAAGTTTTCTTATCTTGTATTGTAAGCTAAGACCTTGGGGCAGAATTATCAAATGGTGGGCGGACATGATTCGTTGTAGCAAATCATGTCCGCCCGACATCGCTAAATGCCAACAGCATATGCTGTCTACATTTAACATTGCACAAGCAGTTCTAATGAACTGCTTGTGCAATGCCGCCCCCTGCAGATTTGCGGCCAATCGGCCACTAGCAGGGGGTGTCAACCAATCCGATCGTATCCGATTGGGTTGATTGCTGTCCGCAGCCTCAGAGGCTTCTTAACTGCTGTTTCCGGCGCGTTTGAAGGCTCGAGCGGAAACAGAGGCATCAGGGGCCATCCGGCCCTTGATAAATCCGCCCCATAAGCTCAGGTATGAAATCTATTTGATTTCATTTTTCAGATAACTTTATATTTTAAAGTGACATGGTACTAAATATTTGTTTCCCATCTAAAAGAGAATGTTTTGTACATGTTTATATTTATAACATAATAAAAGTAGAGTTCCAGGACTCAGAGGTGCACTATAAGGCACTTCCTGTTGGAACACATTTAAAATATGCCTTTAAGTATAAGTGATTTTCTTTGAAAAAATTATAATTATTATTAATATATATATATATATATATATATATATATATATATATATATATACATATATATATAATGTTATAGGTTATTTAAACTTATACTAATAATACTTAATGCAAATTAATGCACTTACACCAAAACACATACATACACACAGATAAACGCATATTCATACATTCGTATAAAACCAGTTAAAGAATGCAGAAACATTTATTAAAACAAATTTTAATTGATATATATATATATATATATATATATATATATATATATATATATATATGTACTTCAAGAAACGTCACCAGCGCTAAACCTACTTATATAATATCTTGGTTTGTAGAGTACAGTATATGTTATTTAGAACAATAGGGTACTATTGCTTTCATTGGGGAGTTATTGTAGATAGCCTTATGTCCTGACTATGATATAAAATCACGGTGACATACAATACAATATAATGAATAATTGTGCTGCCTTGAAATTGATATAGTGTACCCGTGTCACTGTTAAAATTATTAATGGAAGGAGAAAATCAATAATATAGAAATGACGCACTGATATAATATGTCTCCATAGATAACCCCAATCCTATGAGGTAAGTTTTCAGCCCTGTGGGGGTGGTGATGGTTATTTCACCTTTGTCCTCCAGTCCCAGAGTATGATCTCTTCCTATTATTTATTTATTTATTATCAGGTATTTGTAGAGCTCCAACAGATTCCGTAGCACTGTAAACATAGTCGGTATACAGGATAGCTTTTGTAGGGATCAAGTGGGTAGAGGGCCCTGCCGAGAGTTTCACTGTTGCAGTCGGCTCTTATGAAAGCGATCTGCAAACAGCTGGGCTCATAGACTTACATTCTAATGGGTTCAAGGGGAAAGCAATGGAGTTAGGAAAGGTTAGTGCTGGTTGTAAGCATCCCTGAATAGTTGAGTTTTTAGGGAGTGCTTGAAGCTGTTAAAACTAGGGGAGAGTCTTGTGGAGCGAGGCAGGGAGTTCCACAAGATGGGGGCCAGTCTGGAGAAGTCATGTAAACGGAAATGTGAGAAAATAACAATAGAGGAGGAGATCCTGAGCTGATCGAAGGGGAGGTAGAGTATCTGGAGAAAAATTCTGAAACGTAGGGGAGAGCAGTGCAGTTGAGAGCTTTGTATGTTAGAGTGAGGATTTTGTGTTTAATCCTAGAGGCAAGAGGAAGCCAGTGAAGGTATTGGCAGAGAGGTGCAGCAGATGAAGAGCGACGAGTAAGGAAGATGAGCCTGGCAGAGGCATTCATAATGGATTGTAAAGGAGCTATGCAGCAGCTAGGTAGACCAGAGAGGATAGAGTTGCAGTAGTCGAGGCGGGAAAGGATGAGAGAGTGGATTAAAATCTTAGTTGTATCTTGTGTAAGGAAATGTCTGATTTTAGAGATGGTTTTAAGGTGGAAGCGGCAAGCTTTAGCAAGGACTGAATGTGAGTAGTGAAGGAAAGATCTGAGTTAAGTGTGACCCCAAGACATCGGGCATGCGGGGTAGGAGTAATGATGGAATTATCAACAGTTATAGAAATTTTGGGGGTGGAGACATTGGAAGAAGGGGGAAAAATAAGGAGTTCAGTTTTGGAGAGATTTAGCTTAAGGTAGTGAGAGGACATCCAAGATGAGATATGAGAAAGACAGTTAGTGACACGGGTTAGTAAGGAAGGAGGTAGGTCTGGTGCAGAGGTAGATTTGGGTGTCATCAGCATACAAATGATATTGAAACCCATGGGACCTAAGGATGACATGTAGATTAAAAAGAGAAGGGGACCGAGGACAGAGCCTTGAGGTACCCCAACAGAAAGTGGTAATGGGGCAGAGGATGCTCCAGAGAAGGCTACACTAAATGTATGGTTAGTCAGATAGGAAGAGAACCACGAGAGAGCTGTGTCGCAGATGCCGAAGGATTGGAGGGTTTGGAGCAGAAGAGGGTGGTCAACAGTGTCAAAGGCTGCAGACAGGTCAAGGAGGATAAGCAGAGAGAAGTGGCCTTTAGTTCCAGACTGCTTTCAATGGATAATACCAGAACAATCTGCATGGAATGCTTGCTTCAAATGGTATCTTTGGACTCTTATTCAATCTTTCATACCGTGGTGAGAATCCTGTCCACCACAGGAGTATGGGGTTAGTCTCCCCAACGTAGAAACATATGAAAAGAAAAAAAATCACATAGCGTAATACTGAATTTTTATTACACACAGTCAGTATTGCACTTACATCAAATACCCTCAATCCGTGATGAGGTAAGATTAAGGCTTAAAACCAATGGCATGTATACTCTTTATACAATGTTCTCAAACAGATATATACAGTATATATATATATATATATATATATATATATATATATATTTATATATACTGTATATAGTATATAAATATTTCTTTGCCTGAAAAGTTGCCTTATTTATTTGACCTGGTCCTGGCACCACTGAGTGACAACATCCGGCATATACATGCCATTGGTTTTAAGCCTTAATCTTACCTCATCACGGATTGAGGGTATTTGATGTAAGTGCAATGCTGACTGTGTGTAATAAAAATTCTTATCTTTTACCATATAGACTTGAAGGACGCTTACCTTCATGTGCCAATCCACAGGGACCACTTAAAGTTCCTCAGGTTTGCGTTTCTGGACCAACACTTCCAGTTTGTGGCCCTCCCCTTTGCCTCCCCTTTGTTCTGGTGACGGCCCCAAGAGTCTTCACAAAGGTTCTCAGGACACTATTTGCGGTGGCCAGAGCCAGAGGCATTGCTGTGGTGCCCTATCTAGATGACATCCTAGTCCAGGCGCCATCACTCAGTCTCACAGAGGATCATTCGAGGGCTCTTCTTCTTTTGCTCCAATCTCATGGTTGGAAGATCAACTCAGGAAAGAGTTCCCTGGTTCCCAGCAACAGGGTGGAGTTCCTGGGCACGATAATAGACTCTATGTCCATGAAAATATTTCTCACAGACCATCGACTCAGAAAGATTGCATCCTCTTGTCTTGCCCTTCAGTCCTCCGCAGTGTATGGAGGTGATCGGACTTATGGTTTCCAGCATAGACGTCATGCCATTCACCAGGTTCCATCTCAGACCTCTTCAATTGTGCATGTTGAGACAGTGGAATGGAAATCATTCAGATCTATCACAGCAGATATCCATGGATGCTCGGACTCGGATCTCCCTCTCTTGGTGGATCCGTCCGGAGCAACTATCCAATCCTTCTTGAGACCATCCTGGGAGATTGTGACCACGGACATGAGTCTGGCAGGATGGGGAGCTGTTTGGGGTGCCAGGATGGTACAAGGAAAATGGTTCCGGGAGGAGTCTCACGTTCCAATAAATATTCTGGAACTCCGAGCAGTCTTCAATGCTCTGAAGGCATGGCCTCCTCTGGGGTCAATCAGCTTCATCAGATTCCAGACCGACAACATTACCTCGGTGGCTTACATCAACCATCAGGGGGTACAAAGAGCTCCCTAGCCATGATGGAGGTGTCTCGGATCTTAGAGTGTGCGGAGTCCCACAGCTGCTCGCTCTCAGTGATTCACATTCCAAGTGTGGACAACTGGGAAGCAGACTTTCTCAGCAGGCAATCCTTCCATCCAGGGGAATGGTCTCTTCACCCCAAGTGTTTGCGGAGATTTGTCTCAGGTGGGGAACACCAGAGATAGATCTCATGGCATCCAGACTTAATTGCAAGCTACCCTGATACGGGTCGAGGTCCAGGGATCCCCACACAGAGCTGATAGATGCCTTAGCTCTGCCTTGAGGGTTCAGCCTAGCTTACATTTTTCCACCGTTACCACTTCTACCTCATGTAGTGGCACACATCAAACAAGAGCGAGCTTCGGCCATTCTGATTGCTCCATCGTGGCCGCGGAGGATGTGGTTTGCGGATCTGGTGGGGATGTCATCCTCTCCACCGTGGAGGTTACCCTGTCGCAGGGATCTGCTGGAACAGGGCCCTTTTCAACATCAAAATCTCAATTCTCTGAGGCTGACTGCATGGAGATTGGACGCCCAGTCTTGGCCAAGAGAGGTTTTTCTGAAAGTGTGATTAATACTCTAATTCAGGCAAGGAAGCCAGTCACTCATCGCATCTACCATAAGGTGTGGAGGACTTACTTGTCCTGGTGTGAGAAGCATGGATATCCTTGGCATAAGGTGAAGTTATCCAGGATTCTGTCCTTTCTCTAAGACGGTTTGGACAAGGGTCTTGTTGCCAGTTCCTTAAATGGACAGATTTCGGCATTATCAGTCTTGTTGTATAGGAGACTCGCTGAGCTCCCTGACATCCAATCTTTTATTCAGACTCTGTCTAGAATCAGGCCTGTCTTTAGACAGTCTGCTCCCCATGGATCTTAAACTTGGTCCTTAAGGTATTGCAGAGGGTTCCGTTTGAGCCTGTGCATTCCATTGACATTAAGATTCTGTCCTGGAAGGTTCTCTTCCTGTTGGCCATTGCATCGGCACATAGAGTATCTGAACTGGCTGCCTTGAAATGTGAGCCTCCTTATGTGGTTTTTCATGCGGATAAAACTATGCTTCACACTGGTTTGGGGTTTCTTCCCAAGGTGGTGTCTAACCGTAACATCAATCAGAAAACAGTTGCTCCTTCTTTGTGTCCTAACCCTTCTTCTTCTAAGGAGAGGTTACTTCATAACCTGGATGTGGTTTGTGCCTTAAAGTTCTATCTTCAGGCATTTCAGGATTTCAGACAGTCTACATCTCTTTTTGTGGTGCATTCAGGGAAGCGCAAGGGGCAGTAAGCCTCTTCTACTTCTTTGTCCTTTTGGTTGAGGAGCTTGATTCGCTTGGCCTATGAAACAGCAGGACATAAGCCTCCTCAGAGGATCACGGCTCATTCAACTAGAGCTGTGGCTTTGTCTTGGGCCTTGAAAAATGAGGCCTCTATGGAGCAAATTTGTAAGGCGGCTACCTGGTCCTCCTCATACACTTTTACAAATATGATATTTCTCCTACTGTTCCTTGTTCCCTCGGCAGAATGACTGGGGGATGAGGGAAGTGGGTGAGGTATTTAAGCCTTTGGCTGGGGTGTCTTTGCCTCCTCCTGGTGGCAAGGTTCTTAATTCCCAACAGTAATGAATGAAGCTGTGGGCTCTCCTCCCCTCGATGGAAATGAAATGATCAGGTAAGCATAATTGATGTTATATATATATATATATATATATATATATATATATAGTATACATGCATTCAAGTTACACATTTTGGTTAAGAACTCGAAGAAAAATAGTCTCTTGAAGATTAAATATACAATAAGGTTAATAGTCGCATTAAACATCAAACATTATTATTATCAGTTATTTGTAGAGCGCCAACAGATTCCACAAAAAATATGCTTTGTTATTGTCATGTTGAACTCCCCCTGAATTATCACATTGTAAGCTAATGATAAAATGTATATATATCTGCAGTCATCAATCAGCTCTTGTTCCTAAATAGGTATGCTTTTTAACAATGGATATCAAGAGAACAAACAAATGAGATAATAGCAGTAAATTGGAAAGCGGTTTAAAATTGTATGTTCTGTCTGAATCATTAAAGAATGTTTTTGGGTTTTATGTCCCTTTAAGGTGTGTACCAATTCTGCCTTCTATAAGCCTCTGCAGTGGAACTACAAGACCTGCAACATCAGTGCATGTCTTCATTTTCAGTGGAATTGGGTATTACAGCTTCTAATTGGCTGTAGCTCTGCATCTTGAAGAAGGATGCAGAATTATGTTTCTTTGCACGAAACTAAAGATATAAAGACAGATAGAGAGAGAGAGAGAGAGAGAGAGAGAGATAAATAAATATTCTTCTGCAAGCTGCGATCATTTTAAGTGCAGTCAATCACAGATTACATGAGCTGATCAGTTGAGTTTTATGCATAAGCACTGCTAGAGTAAATGAGCTGTAGTAAATAACTTCTGCATACAATTTACTAGGATGACTAAGAATCATGACTCATCCAAACCTAACATTCACCATATAAGGGTCTAATACTGTCAAGGTTGACTTTTCTCAGGAGCATTTTAATTTTACTATAGTCTCTAACTGAAAGGGAAATTATCGCAAATAGATTTGCAGACAACCTCTCCTCCCCAAAATATTTTATACAATAGATGGTATTAGAGAGTAGACATGTGCATGGCAAAAGAAATTTGGTTCGGTTCGATTCAGATTTTTTCGAATTTCGGTTCGGATCGATTCGAATTCGGAAAAATTTGAATCAATTCGGTTCGGATTCGTTTCGGATTTATTCGGATTCAAATAAATTCGGCTGGATTTGGTTCGATTCGGTTTGGTTCCGAAATTCGGAATTTCGGTAAGTGTTAGGTGGGATTAAACGAGTATTATGTACTGTATATTAGGTGTAATCCATAGCAGAGGGATATAACCTAATATACTGTACAATACTAGTGTAATCCATGGCCATCCGAATCTACCGAATAAATCCGAATAAATCCGAACTAATTCAGATTTATTCGGTAGATTCGGCACTATTTTAATTCGGAAATTCGAATCGATCCGAATCCCGAATTTTACGCACATATTTATTAGAGAGATCAATCAGGGTTAAGGTAACAAACTCCCATATCTAGGTAAGTTTGATAGTATGAAAGAACTTAAAAGGACATTATACTAGACATGTGCACTGGCAAAAAAATGTGTTATGTCCAAAAGATTCATTTTGGATTTTTTCAATTGTTGGATTCCGCTGAATTTCATCCATGTAGGTATTCAGTTCGGATGAATATTGGATTCAGATTAACTATAGTTATTTCCAATGGAAACAGATAACATACACAGTAAATATTAACAAAAATCTTACATTATCGGTTTCAAACAATTAAAATAACCTATTTTTCAATGTTATAAGAACATTCAACTCCTGCATGACTAAAATCCAGCAAGACAGGGGACGATGGACAAATGAATCATAAGATCCCCTGTACGTCATTATAAACAAAGGAGCTTATTAACCAAACAATATAACTCCTTCCCCATTCCTGCACCTTTTTTTGTCAAGCAGTCATTCCTTTTTGTCTGTTTCGTGCAATAATACATCCGGCTGTTCATATATCAAACAATTTGATGAATCAGCAAAATTCTGACAAATTTGTACTTGTCCAGTACACATCTCTATTAGATACCTCTTGCTTATGTGTAGAAATTGTACTTATCTAATGCTTCCTTGAGAAACCAAAAATAAAATTCTCTGACATAGGTTTTCTTCAAAATGCTGTAAATTTCCTAAACCAGCTATTTAATTTGCAGCATTTTAAAGGAAACATAGGTGATAAAGTTTCCTTTTGGCCTCTCTAGGGAGAGAACAAGCAGGGGCGGAACTACCATTTGCGCAGCAGGTGTAGTGGCACCAGGGCCAGGTGATGGGGAGGTGCCCATAGCAGCCTGTCTATAAATAGGCATGTGCAGAATGTGTATAATCCTAATGCCAGAGATCCTTTTATTAGAAGAGGTTGACAGTCTATCTATCTATTTATAATCTATCTATCTATCATATAACTATCTATGAGCTATCTATGATCTATCTATATATTTATCTATCATCTATCTATTTATTTATCTATCATCTATCTATTTATCTATCATCTATCTATCCATCTATCTATTTATTTATTGTATATCTATCTATTGGTGCCCAAAGCAGCCTGTCTATACATAGGCATGTGCAGAATGTGTATAATCCTAATGCCAGGGATCCTTTTATTAGAACAGGTTGGCAGTCTATCTATCTATTTATAATCTATCTATCTATCTATCTATCTATCTATCTATCTATCATATAACTATCTATGATCTATCTATGATCTATCTATATATTTATCTATCATCTATCTATTTATTTATTTATCATCTATCTATTTATCTATCATCTATCTATCCATCTATCTATTTACTTATTGTATATATATCTATTGGTGCCCAAAGCAGCCTGTCTATACATAGGCATGTGCAGAATGTGAATAATCCTAATGCCAGGGATCCTTTTATTAGAACAGGTTGGCAGTCTATCTATCTATCTATCTATCTATAATCTATCTATGTATCTATTTATCGATCATCTATCTATATCTATTTATCACCTATTTATGTATTTATCTATCTATCATATAACTATCTATGATCTATCTATGATCTATCTATACATTTATCTATCATCTATCTATCTATTTATTTATCTATCATCTATCTATTTATCTATCATCTATCTATCCATCTATTTATTTATAGTATATCTATCTATTGGTGCCCAAAGCAGCCTGTCTATACATAGGCATGTGCAGAATGTGTATAATCCTAATGCCAGGGATCCTTTTATTAGAACAGGTTGGCAGTCTATCTATCTATCTATCTATCTATCTATCTATCTATCTATCTATCTATCTATCATCTATCTATATATTTATCTATCTATCATCTATCTATCTATCTATCTATCTATCTATCTATCTATCTATCTATGTTCTATCTATATATTTATCTATCATCTATCCATCTATCTATTTATCTATCATATATCTATCTATCTATCTATCTATCATATAGCTATCTACATATTTATCTATCTCCTACAACACCCACATAAAATGTTGGTTTAGTCATTATGGGCACATATATATTAAAATAAAAGCACTGCAATATATTTTCCGACATTATCTTTTAGATAGAACAAATTAGCATGATGTCCCTTTAATGGTAGAAATTTAGTGCACAAAAATTTTAGTTGGATTTAGGGACACACAAAATTCTTTAGAACGTCAAGGAAATGTTGGGCAAGTTTTCTATCAAGTCACAATTAATAGCATCAGGGTCAAGATCAAAATCTTGAAAGCAGTTAAGTAGCCTCAGAGCGACAGCACAAATTAATTGCAACAGCTGTTAATATATTTTTTTGGGAGCTGCAAAACAGTAATAGCAAATGCACATCAATTGTGTCCCTGTTAGCAGGTTGTTACTATGTTGGTTTCAACCTCTTTTCCATTATGCCTGCCCTGACCTGCTGTAAAATCGTAAAAACAGCCAAAAGGCAGCCTGAAACCTCAATGCATTTGCATGAATGAGCTCTGCACACTATATACGTTCTGGTGGTTAAGCAGCACAGTATTGAAAACATAGGGCCTATCTATCAAGCTCCGTATGGAGCTTGATGCCCCGTGTTTCTGGCGAGCCTGCAGACTCGCCAGAAACAGCAGTTATGAAGCAGCGGTCACAAAGACCGCTGCTCCATAACCCTGTCCGCCTGCTCTTAGCAGGCGGACAGACATCGCCGGAATTCAACCCGATCGAGTACGATCAGGTTGATTGACACCTCCCTGCTGGCGGCCGATTGGCCGCGAGTCTGCAGGGGGTGGCGTTGCACTAGCAGTTCTTGTGAGCTGCTGGTGCAATGCTGAATACGGAGAGCGTATTGCTCTCCGGATTCAGCGAGGTCTGGCGGACCTGATCCGCAATGTCGGATCAGGTCCGCCAGACTTTGTTAAATAGAGGCCATAGACTTAATCAGTTCAAATATACAAACTTGTTTATTAGATGACATAAAAACATGAAAACAGTAATATCAGTCAGATGCATTTCATAATAAAATAACGTTAGCATTAATTATAAACAGTCAGCTTTATTAATGCTAACATTAATGTTATAAGCAAGTGTCATTTAATCACATTTAAATTCACCCTTAATATTCCTAAACATATTATTACAGGCTTATAAGGTTTATACCAAACTACATAAACTAAAAAAAGAAGCAAACCAGTTAAGAGAGACACAAAAATAATAATAAAATCTAGGTACTACAATTGTAGACAGAAGAAGGTTAATGAACACAGGAAATTCTATCCAAAACTTTTACAATTATCCAGAAAATGTTCCATGTTGCCACTTTGTACTTGCGTCTTTACAACAGCTACACCATAAAACTGCGGTATGTATCATTAGATATATGGTTTTTGTAAAAGTAATAAAGGTGTAATTGGTATTGATCCTCCACTATTGTAACAAAATCCTCTTTTACAAGGGTGTTTAGGTTGTGCCTGTACACTGTAGACATATGTATTCATTTTTAGACAAATGCTAATATGAATGATTTGTCACTATTTTTAGAATTCATCATAAATACTTAAAATGAGCCGTTACTTTAAGAAGCCAAGGAACAAATAAATGTAAACCTCCCCTCTCATATACTTTATCTCCCAATATCCTGAACACTGCTGACATTTAAATTACATTTGGCTGTAACTTTTTTCTCTTGAAAAACCAAAAGCCCCATTTTTCCATTGGTATCAGAGGGTTTGGCATCTTAGCTAATATTTACTGTGTCCTGGCTCTTAATCCCTAGTGCTTCCTTTCCACTCAATGACAAAGAAAAAAGAAGCCATAGGGAATAGAATTCTTCATGCATCTGAGGTTCAGGCAGTTGGAAGTATGGTATAGGGCATGGTGGCATAACACCACATGCTTTTTGGCATCAAGCCTTGGGCATGTATGTCACATTTTTGCCACACATATTTTTGGCACTAAAACATTGGTTTCAGAATACAAAAGTCTGTTAGAAAGGAAATCACAATACACCTCTCTTTAGTGTCTGTGGGCCCCTTACTTTATTTGTTGCATTTCATTCTGAGCAACATCTCTTTTGGAGTAGAAAAATGCATATGAGCACAACAATGTGCATAACTTGGTTTAGTGAGCCTGGATATTCCTTTGCTCTGCACAGCAAGCCTGTACGCTGGCTGATATAACAGCCATGTCATAATCACAGGTACCATCTATTCAATTAGTTGCAAGCTGAAAGCGTAAAAAGGAAAATCAATTTTTGAACGGCTGGTGGCTCAGGGCAAGGACACACTGAAGGAGACAACGTGCCGGGAAAACATATGAAGCAGCCCAGCATGGGCACAATCATGGCAACAATTTTAAATGGGCTGGCCCAAAATCTGCACTTTTAAGCTACGTTTGTGATGCTATTTGTAGTTGATCGGAAGCTTTTATGAGCTGTCATCTTTGCTTTATGTTGTACATAAAATATCTGTTTCCTGAAGGTGCTATTTCGCAAATTCTGAAGGAATCCATTTTCTTAACATTTTGCTATTCATACTGCAGAGTGACATTGTGTCAGACAGACATAGAGATGTATGGGACAAATTGGTGTCCTTTCCACCTCTAAAGGACTTATAGAGACAATAACTGAATGGAACAGAAGCTTCTGATATATTAACATGATTACTTATAAGGACAGGCTTCATAGCCTTAAAGGACAGTGAAGCCCAAGCTTAAATACAAAATATATCTGCTATTGCTGTAACTTGCAAAATCGTACTTCTCTTTCCAGTTACTGTAGACCATATACATATTGCAGTTATTGGAATAGTGTGCACAGGATGATGCTTCACAATCTTATATTTCACCTTAGAACAGCATCTGATTGGCCACCACAAAAGAGACCAAGGACAAAAATTTAATTGGGTTTTCAAGGGGTAGATTTCTGCACTGTTCACTAAAATTAACACCCTGCACATTTTGCAAGTTTTAAATGTTTTTTTTAAAACATGTTTATATTTTTCCATTGCAGTGCTTGATTACTTATTTACGCTTAGATTATGAGTTTTTGTCGGTAATGGTGTGCGGTGCTAACGAGCCTTTTTTTCTCACCGCTCACTTAAGACAACGCTGGTATTATGAGTTTTCTGCAAGCCGGCGTTAGCCTCAGAAAAGTGAGCATTGAGCAAAATTTAGCTCCACATCTCACCTCAATACCAGCGTTGCTTAAGTCAGTGGTGAGCGGTGAACGTGCTTGTGCACGATTTCCCCATAGGAAACAATGGGGCTGAGCTGGCTGAAAAAAACCCTAACACCTGCAAAAAAGCAGCGTTCAGCTCCTAACGCAGCCCCATTGTTTCCTATGGGGAAATAAAAGTTATGTCTATACCTAACACCCTAACATGAACCCCGAGTCTAAACACCCCTAATATTACACTTATTAACCCCTAATCTGCCGCCCCCGACATCGTCTCCACCTACATTATATTATTAACCCCTAATCTGCCGCTCCGGACACCGCCGCAACCTACATTATCCCTATGAACCCCTAATCTGCTGCCCCCAACATTGCTGAACCCTACATTATATTTATTAACCTCTAATCTGCCCCCCCCCAACGTCGCCGCAACTATATTAAATTTATTAACCGCCAACTCACCGCCACTATAATAAATGTATTTACCCCTAAACCTAGGTCTAACCCTAACACCCCCCTAACTTAAATATAATTTAAATACATCTAAATAAATTTACTTTAATTAACTAAATTAATCCTATTTAAAAATAAATACTTACCTGTAAAATAAACCCTAAGCTAGCTACAATATAACTAATAGTTACATTGTAGCCATCTTAGGGTTTATTTTTACTTTACAGGCAACTTTGTATTTATTTTAACTAGGTAGAATAGTTATTAAATAATTATTAACTATTTAATAACTACCTAGTTAAAATAAGTACAAATTTACCTGTAAAATAAACCCTAACCTAAGTTACAATTACACTTAACACTACACTATAATTAAATTCATTACCTAAACTAACTACAATTAATTGCAATTAAATTAAATAAACTAAATTACTAAAAAAATACACTAAATTAAAAATAAAATAAAAAAGAAATTACAATTTTTTAAACTAATTACACCTAATCTAATCCCCCTAATAAAATAAAAAGCCCCCCAAAATATAAAAAATCCCTACCCTATACTAAATTACAAATAGAAATTAAAAGTGCTTTTTGCAGGGCATTGTCCCAAAGTAATCAGCTCTTTTACCTGTAAAAAAAAATACAATACCCCCCAACATTAAAACCCACCACCCACATACCCAACCCTACTCTAACCCCCCCCAAACCCCCCTTAATAAAACCTAACACTACCCCTTGAAGATCACCCTACCTTGAGATGTCTTCACCCAGCCGGGCACAAGTGGACCTCCAGAGGGGCAGAGGTCTTCATCCGATCTGGCCAGAAGAGGACATCCAGACCGGCAGAAGTCTTCATCCAGGCGACATCTTCTATCTTCTTTCATCCGGAGCGGAGCGGGTCCATCTTGAAGACATCCGACGCGGAGCATCCTCTTCCATCCGACGGCGACTGAAGAATGAAGGTTCCTTTAAGTGACGTCATCCAAGATGGCGTCCCTTCAATTCCAATTGGCTGATAGAATCCTATCAGCCAATCGGAATTAAGGTAGGAAAAATCCTATTTGCTGATGCAATCAGCCAATAGAATTGAAGTTCAATCCTATTGGCTGGTCCAATCAGCCAATAGGATTGAGCTCGCATTCTATTGGCTGTTCCAATCAGCCAATAGAATGCAAGCTCAATTCTATTAGCTGATTGCATCAGCCAATAGGATTTTTCCTACCTTAATTCCGATTGGCTGATAGGATTCTATCAGCCAATTGGAATTGAAGGGACGCCATCTTGGATGATGTCACTTAAAGGAACTTTCATTCTTCAGTTGCCGTCGGATGGAAGACGATGCTCCACGTCAGATGTCTTCAAGATGGACCCGCTCTGCTCCGGATGGATGAAGATAGAAGATGCCGCCTGGATGAAGACTTCTGCCGGTCTGGATGTCCTCTTCTGGCCAGATCGGATGAAGACTTCTGCCCCTCTGGAGGTCCACTTGTGCCCGGCTGGGTGAAGACGTTGCAAGGTAGGGTGATCTTCAAGGGGGTAGTTTAAGGTTTTATTAAGGGGGGTTTGGGTGGGTTTTAGAGTAGGGTTGGGTGTGTGGGTAGTGGGTTTTAATGTTGGGGGGTATTGTATTTTTTTTTTACAGGTAAAAGAGCTGATTACTTTGGGGCAATCTCCCGCAAAAAGCCCTTTTAAGGGCTATTTGTAATTTAGAATATGGTAGGGAATTTTATTATTTTGGGGGGCTTTTTCATTTTATTAGGGGGATTAGAGTAGGTGTAATTAGCTTAAAAAAATTGTAATTATTTTTTTATTTTCTGTAAATTAGTGATTTTTTTTGTACTTTAGTTTATTTAATTTGATTGTAGTTAATTGTAGTTAGTTTATGTAATTAATTTAATGATAGTGTAGTGTTAGGTGTAATTGTAATTTAAGTTAGGATTTTTTTTACAGGTAAATTTGTACTTATTTTAACTAGGTAGCTATTAAATAGTTAATAACTATTTAATAACTATTCTACCTAGTTAAAATAAATACCAAGTTGTCTGTAAAATAAATATAAATCCTAAGCTAGCTACAATGTAACTATTAGTTATATTGTAGCTATCTTAGGGTTTATTTTATCGGTAAGTATTTAGTTTTAAATAGGAATAATTTATTTAATTTTAGTTATTTTATTTCATTTTATTTAAATTATATTTAAGTTGGGGGGGGTAGACTTAGGGTTAGACTTAGGTTTAGGGGTTAATAAATTTAATATAGTAGCAGCAACGTTGGGGGCGGCAGATTAGGGGTTAATAAATGTAGATAGGTGTCGGCGATGTTAGGGATGGCAGATTAGGGGTTAATAAAATTTAACAAGTGTTTGCGAGGTGGGAGTGTGGCGGTTTAGGGGTTAATATATTTATTAAAGTGGCGGCGATGTCCGGTCGGCAGATTAGGGGTTAAAAATTTTACTTACGTTTTTGCAATGTGGGGGGGAGCTCGGTTTAGGGGTTAATAGGTAGTTTATGGGTGTTAGTGTACTTTTTAGCACTTTAGTTAAGAGTTTTATGTTACGGCGTTAGCCCAGAAAACTCTTAAAGGGACACTGAACCCAAATTTTTTCTTTCATGATTCAGAGCATGCAATTTTAAGCAACTTTCTAATTTACTCCTATTATCAAATTTTCTTTGTTCTCCTGCTATCTTTATATGAAAAAGAAGGCATCTGAGCTTTTTTCTTGGTTCAGACTCTGGACAGCAGTTTTTGATTGGTGGATGAATTTATCCACCAATCAGCAAGGACAACCTAGGTTGTTCACCAAAAATGGTCCGGCATCTAAACTTACATTCTTGCATATCAAATAAAGATACCAAGAGAATAAAGAACATTTGATAATAGGAGTAAATTAGAAAGTTGCTTAAAATGTCATGCTCTATCTGAATCACAAAAGAAAAAATTTTGTTCAGTGTCCCTTTAACTACTGACTTTTTAATGCGGTAGGAGTCTGGACAGGAGAGGGTCTACCGCTCACTTTTTCCAGCAATCGTAATACCAACGTTAGTAATATCCCATTAAAAAGATAGAATACGCAATTGACGAAAGGGGATTTGCGGTATGCGAAAATCGCGGAAAAAATTGAGCCGCCTGACTTGTAATACCAGCGGGTGTTAAAAAGCAACGTTGGGACCCTTCCACGCTGCTTTATAAGGCTAACGCAAGACTCGTAATCTAGGCGATAGGCAGATAAACTGACCTTAAAGGGATACTAAATCCAATTTTTTTCTTTCATGATTCAGAGTATGCAATTTTAAGCAACTTTCTAATTTATTCCTAGGGGCCGATTTATCATCGGTCTGTTCGACATGATCCACTCAGCGGATACGCTGTCGGCATTTATAATTGCACAAGCAGTTCTTGTAAACTGCTTGTGCAATGCCACTCCCTGCAGATTTACGGCCAATTGGCCACTAGCAAGGGGTGTCAATCAGCCCGATCGTATGGGATCGGGCGGATTGATGTCCGCAACCTCAGAGCAGGTGGACCAGTTAAGGAGCAGCGGTACGCTGCAACATAACTGCTGTTTCCGGCAAGCCTGAAGGTTCGCGCGGAAATTGCTAAATCGGCACCCTATTATCAATTTTTCTTCATTCTCTTGCTATCTTTATTTGAAAAGCAAGAGTGTAAGCTTATGAGCTGGCTAAATGTGGCCCCCAATCAGCAAGCATTATCTAGGGTGCTGAACCAAAAATGGTCCAGCTCCTTAGCTTAGAATTCTGCTTTTTCAAATAAAGATACCAAAAGAATGAAGAAAAATTGATAATAGGAGTACATTAGAAAGTTGCTTAAAATTGCATGCACTATCTGAATCATGACAGATTTTTGGTATATTTGCTAGTGACAAAATCAGAAAAAACAGAGATACCCATCAAAGTCATGACAATGGTCACAGGAAGTGATTTGCAAATGTGTTACTTTACAGCAAAATGTAATAGATATTTGGAATAGACTTTTGTATAAATTGGTACAGACAAACATAGAAGAGTAATTCTGAGAAATGCATAACATTTTCCTGAGGGTGACCTATCATTTATATTTTTGAAAGGTTGATGAGTGGACTAGATAGATTTACTGTTCAGCAGCAGCCATAAAAACCTATACTTTTCTAAAAAAATATCCATTAGGATGATAGTGACAGAATTATTGTCATATTTATTGTGGCATCCTCTCTTTGTTTTATTGTTTCCCCTCAAGCTGAATTTTATGATGCATCGCTCCTACTGACCACTTTTGAACAAAGAAAAAAAAATACTTTTTTAAAGTCTTATGTTATTTCCCCTTCATACATACAAAATAAATAACATTATAGAGTCCTTCTTCTCCTGAGAGCTCATTCTCGCTTTTCATTTTCTTCTTCATTGGTCTTTTCTCTGCATCAAGTAGTAAAAAATAAACACTGGGAAAGGGAAATTATTTTGCTTGACACCAGAACTCTTTAAGGAATACAGGTTTTGGGGCCTCTTTATTAACCCCTTAATGACCAGACCATTTTTCAATTTTCTTACCCTTAATGACAATGGCTATTTTTACATTTCTGCTGTGTTTGTGTTTAGCTGTAATTTTCCTCTTACTCATTTACTTTACCCACACATATTATATACCGTTTTTCTCGTCATTAAATGGACTTTCTAAAGATACCATTATTTTCATCATATCTTATAATTTACTAAAAAAAAAATGATAAAATATGAGGAAAAAATGGAAAAAAACACACTTTTTCTAACTTTGACCCCCAAAATCTGTTACACATCTACAATCACCAAAAAACACCCATGCTAAATAGCTTATAAATTTTGTCTTGAGTTTAGAAATACCCAATGTTTACATGTTCTTTGCTTTTTTTGCAATTTATGGGGCAATAAATAAGTAGCACTTTGCTATTTCCAAACCACTTTTTTTCAAAATTAGCGCTAGTTACTTTGGAACCCTGATATCTGTCAGGAATACCTGAATATCCCTTGACATGTATATATTTTGTTTTAGAAGACATCCCAAAGTATTGATCTAGGCCCATTTTGGTATATTTCATGCCACCATTTCACCGCCAAATGCGATAAAAAAAAAAAAAAAGTTCACTTTTTCACAAATTTTGTCACAAACTTTAGGTTTCCCACTGAAATTATTTACAAACAGCTTCTGCAATTATGGCACAAATGGTTGTAAATGCTTCTCTGGGATCCCCTTTTTCAGAAATAACAGACTTATATGGCTTTGTGGTTGCTTTTTGGTAACTAGAAGGCCGCTAAATGCTGCTGCGCACCACACGTGTATTATGTCCAGGAGTGAAGGGGTTAATTAGGGAGCTTGTAGGGAGCTTGTAGGGTTAATTTTAGCTTTAGTGTAGTGTAGTAGACAACCCCAAGTATTGATCTAGGCCCATTTTGGTATATTTTATGCCACCATTTCACCGCCAAATGCGAGCAAATAAAAAAAAAAAACTTTACATTTTTCACAATTTTAGGTTTCTCAATGAAATTATTTTCAAACAGCTTGTGCTATTATGGCAGAAATTGTTGTAAAAGCTTCTCTGGGATCCCCTTTGTTCAGAAATAGCAGATTTATATGGCTTTGGCGTTGCTTTTTGGTAATTAGAAGGCCGCTAAATGCTGCTGCGCACCACACGTGAATTATGCCCAGCAGTGAAGGGGTTAAATTAGGTAGCTTGTAGGGAGCTTGCAGGGTTAATTTTAGAGATCAGCCTCCCACCTGACACATCCCACCCCCTGATCCCTCCCAAACAGCTCTCTTCCCTCCCCCACCCCACAATTGTTACCGCCATCTTAAGTACTGGCAGAAAGTCTGCCAGTACTAAATAAAAGAGTTTTTTTTTTTTTTTTTTTTTAAATAAAAATTATAAAATATTTTAGTTGTGATGGACCGACCCCTGCCTTAGCACCAACCTCCCTGATCACCCCCTCCAGCTCTCTAACCCTCTCCCCTACCTAATTACCGCCATCTTGGGTACTGGCAGCTGTCTGCCAGTACCCAGTTTGGCCCCACAAACCAAACTATTTTAATGTTATTTATAACTTTTATTTTTATGCTTATTTATTTCTGTAGTGTAGCAGCCCCCCACAATACCCCCACCCCCTCCCAGATCCTTTTAAATGTAAAAAAAAAGAAAAAACTTTTTTCCCCTTCCTTTTTCATTGGTGTCAGTGTGGCTAATGTGCGCATGTGCACGTGCACGCACGCCCACGTGCACGCGCGCGCCCACGTGCACACGCACACCCGCGCATGTGCACGCGCGCATCGTGCACGCGCGCACACACGCTCCCTCCTCCCACCAGACAAAGGCACCATCGGCACCATCACTACCGGTGCAGAGAGGGCCACAGAGTGGCTCTCTCTGCATCGGAGTCTTGTAAAGGGGTATTGCAGGATTCCTCCATATCGAGGCATCACTGCAATACCCTCAGAGCTGCTGGAAGTGATTGTGATCACTTCCAGCACTCTGTTAGACAACTGACGTACCAGGTACGTCCATTGTCATTAACTGCTTGTTAATGCATGACGTACCTGGTACTTCAGTTGTCATTAAGGGGTTAATGTACGAGCGGACATGATGCGATATTGCGTATCATGTCCGCTGCACATCGATAAATGCCGACAGCATACGCTCTTGGCATTTATCATTGCACCAGCAGTTCTTGTGAACTGCTGGTGCAATGCCGCCCCCTGCAGATTCGCGGCCAATCGGCCGCTAGCAGGGGTGTCAATCAACCCAATGGTATTCAATCGGGTTGATTTCTGACGATGTCTGTCCGCTGCCTCAGAGCAGGCAGACAGGTTATGGAGCAGAGGTCTTTAGACCGCTGCTTAATAACTTCTGTTTCCGGCGAGCCTTCAGGAAACACGGGGCATCAAGCTCCGTACAGAGCTTGATAAATATGCCCCTAACTCTAATTTCTGAAAGTGGTATAAATCAGTAATTTTATAAGAATACATATTTTAATTTTGTTGTTTCAAAGTAATCCAGGGATATGCCCTTTAAAATATCTATTATTTCCTTTGCTGAAGCCATTTAGGACAAGATTTATAAAAAGGCGAGCGGACATGATTCGCTGTAGCGAATCCCGTCCGCTTGACCTCGCTAAATTCAGACAGCATACGTTATCAGTATTTAACATTGCACAAGCATTTCTGGTGAAATTCTTATGCAATGCCACCCCCTGCTCACTGGCGGCCAATCAGCTGCTAGCAGGGGCTGTCAATCATCCTGATCGTATCGGATTGGGATGATTTCAGTCCGCCACCTAAATGGTCTTACAACCACTACTTCTTAACTTCTGTTTTACGCGGACCTGAAACGATGGGGCTCCAAAGCAGTATCTGCTGCTTAATTATTATTATTAGTTATTTGTAGAGCACCAACAGATTCCGCAGCGATATAAATTGGGTTCAGTGTCCCTTTGACTTAGGGCAATGCCCTACAAAAGGCCTTTTTAAGGGCTATTGGTAGTATTAGATTAGGGTGTGTTTTTATTTTGGGGGGGCTTTTTTATTTTCATAGGGATTAGGTTTAATTTTTAATTTTTGATCATTTGGTTTATTATTTTATGTAATGTCAGACTTTTTTATTTTTGTAATCTTAGATTAAATTATTATTATTTTTTTAGTAATGTTAGCTTTTTTATTTTAATTGTAATTTAGTATTTGTTAATTTAGGTAATTGGGGTTAATTAAGGGGGTGTTAGATTAGGGGGTTTATTTATTTAATTAGTTATTTGCATTGTGGGGGCTTGGCACATTTAGGGTTAATAGATTTATTAGGATTATTGCGTTGTGTGGGTTTGGCGGATTAGGGGTTTATCGTTTTATTAGGTTTGTTGCGATGTGGGTTAATGGCAGATTAGGGGTTAATATACTTTATTAGGTTTATTGCGATGTGGGTTAATGGCAGATTAGGAGTTAATATACTTTATTAGGTTTATTGCGATGTCGGTTAATGGCGGATTAGGGGTTAATAGTTTTATTAGTTAGATCGTGATGTGGGTGAATTGCGGATTAGGGGTTAATAGTTTTATTAGTCTTATTGCATTGTGGGGGGTTGTCGGTTTAGGGGTTAATACTTTTATTATTAGTCCAGATGTGGTTTTGATGGCGGATATAGGGGTTTTACATTTCAGGTTTATTTTTGGGAGGCGGGTTAGACTTTTACGGAAGATTTGACATATTTTTGTATTTTCTTAGGCCCCGGCAGTTTCTAAAGTGCCTTAAAGGGATAGGAAAGTCAAAATTGTATGATTCACATAGAGGATGTAATTTTAGGACACTTTTAAATTCACTTCTATTTTCAAGTGTGCTTCGTTCTCTTAGTATCCCTTGTTAAAAAATGAATACGCACATATCATACACTAGTGGGAGCTGTTGCTAATTGGTGCCTGCACACATTTGTCTCTTGTGATTGGCTAAATAGATATTTTCAGCTTCCTGTCAGTAGTGCAATGCTGTAACTTCAGCAATGGATAACAAGAGAATGAAGAAAATCTGATAATAGAATTAAATTGGAAGTTGTTTAAAATTGTATGTTCTATCTGAATCATAAAAGAACATTTTGGGATTTACTATCGCTTTAAGTCACTGGCGACTCCAGAAATTTGTATTTACACACATTTCTGGACATCACTAGTTTATCCGACTTACGGCACTTTATGAACTGCCAGGGGGGTAAATGTAATACCCCGATGTGCGTGGTGAAATTACGAGTGGTGTGGGTTTCAGCAGTTGCGCTAAAGCTTGCGCCGTATATGTAATCTTGCCCTTGGTATTTTAAGTGTATAGCTAAATATTTTACCCAAAGCATCTTAAAATGGCCAGACTCATTTAGGGCAACCAACCTATACTCTTAATAAAAAATAGTACATTGCAAGTGGGGAATTAAATGTTGCGCTCAAGTTAAGTCCAACATGCTTCAGAAAATGTTGGCTTTTTAAGAAAAGAACATTATTATTGATGGTATAGCACAGAAACACATGACAAACTCCACTATTTGCACATCATCAACTTTGTGCACCATCAGCTTAGCTCTTGAGCGATATCCAATATGAATTTGAACCCAAAGAAGTGTGTTATCTGAGGGATTTAGCACAGCCACGCTATACAACATGTAGATGTTAGCGTACTTTAGATTATCGCTCAAGTGATAAAAAATAAGCCTGGACCTGTAAAATGAAATCAATAATAGAGCTGCTGTAGAATGTGCTCGAGCAATGTTAATATTTTGGTTTTCCATTAGGGCTATAAGGAGGTTTAGTTTTACGTTTAATATCTTTAAAATCAGTTTGGGTAGAGGTAAATTAACATCAGACATAATTGTATTATGCCAACGGAACCTAGATAAAAGAAATATATATTCTGTATAATGTGATACATGTTACAGAGTATAATGAGGGAAATGCCAAAATCACCCAGAAAAATTACAGTTAGTGGTATGTACACATTTGTCTAAAAGACATGAGATGAGTTCTTAAAGGGAAAACTCAGTGGTGAAATATTTTATTGATTAAATACAGCATAACTCAAATAATGTAGAATTCAAAAAGAATTGTACAAATTTGCTGTCAATGCCACAAGTTTCAAGTTCAGCTTTATTATAATCAATGGAGCAACATCATAACCTTTCTCATAACCTTTCACTTCTCTTCACACAGAACAAGTTCCATAGCGTAGGATATCAGCATCATGCCATTAACCCCTTACAGTACAAATTGATTAAAAAAAAGCTCTGTCTATGAAAAAGTGCATTCTGACATAGGTAAAAATAGAAAAGAATGAGTCCAAACTCATTCACCACCTTAATAAAAACGGTTTTACCACCTTAAATTCAAAAGAGCCTTAATACTCATAGGTATTTGTATTTTTAAGTCTTTTTTTATCAAGGCAAATACACATTTATATCGTTTTGTCTAAAAAAAGACTTAAAAATACAAATACCTATGAGTAATAAGGCTCTTTTGAATTTAAGGTGGTAAAACCGTTTTTATTAAGGTGGTATATATTTTTTAATGCTAGCAAATCTAAAGGTAGACGTCCCTGTTTTTTTAAACATATTATTTCTTTATGCTAAATACCTTTTTGAAATATATGAATGTTTTAGTGAACATAAAAGGTTTATTATTTTGCTGCATAGTTAGTGCTGTATAAACTGACACAGTTGTGTTGTCTAGACTAACACAAATACATTACTGCTATAAATGCTGCTATTTTATTGTTGTTGATATATTGCAACTGTTTTTTAAAATTTGAATATATTTTTTCTATATATGTCCTTTATGCTTAATACCTTTTGAATTTTCTAGTGAACATAAAAGGTTTATTTTTTCTGCATAATTAGTGCTGTATAAACTGACACAGTTGTGCTGTTTAGACTAACACAGATATATTATTGCTATAAATGCTACTATTACATTGTTGTTGATATATTGCTGCGGTTTGTTAAAACTGTTGTTACAAACGCTGCTATTACATTGTTGTTGATATACTGCAACTGTTTTTTTAATTTGAATATATTTGTTTCTATATATAAAAACATAATTTATGTAAGAACTTACCTGATAAATTCATTTCTTTCATATTAGCAAGAGTCCATGAGCTAGTGACGTATGGGATATACATTCCTACCAGGAGGGGCAAAGTTTCCCAAACCTCAAAATGCCTATAAATACACCCCTCACCACACCCACAAATCAGTTTAACGCATAGCCAAGAAGTGGGGTGATAAGAAAAAAGTGTGAAAGCATAAAAAATAAGGAATTGGAATAATTGTGCTTTATACAAAAAAATCATAACCACCACAAAAAAGGGTGGGCCTCATGGACTCTTGCTAATATCAAAGAAATGAATTTATCAGGTAAGTTCTTACATAAATTATGTTTTCTTTCATGTAATTAGCAAGAGTCCATGAGCTAGTGACGTATGGGATAATGAATACCCAAGATGTGGATCTTCCACGCAAGAGTCACTAGAGAGGGAGGGATAAAATAAAGACAGCCAATTCCGCTGAAAATAATCCACACCCAAAACAAAGTTTAAATCTTATAATGAAAAAAACTGAAATTATAAGCAGAAGAATCAAACTGAAACAGCTGCCTGAAGTACTTTTCTACCAAAAACTGCTTCAGAAGAAGAAAACACATCAAAATGGTAGAATTTAGTAAAAGTATGCAAAGAAGACCAAGTTGCTGCTTTGCAAATCTGATCAACCGAAGCTTCATTCCTAAATGCCCAGGAAGTAGAAACTGACCTAGTAGAATGAGCTGTAATCCTTTGAGGCGGAGTTTTACCCGATTCGACATAAGCATGATGAATCAAAGACTTTAACCAAGACGCCAAAGAAATGGCAGAGGCCTTCTGACCTTTCCTAGAACCGGAAAAGATAACAAATAGACTAGAAGTCTTTCGGAAATTTTTAGTAGCTTCAACATAATATTTCAAAGCTCTAACTACATCCAAAGAATGCAACGATCTTTCCTTAGAATTCTTAGGATTAGGACACAATGAAGGAACCACAATTTCTCTACTAATGTTGTTAGAATCCACAACCTTAGGTAAAAATTTAAAAGAAGTTCGCAACACCGCCTTATCCTGATGAAAAATCAGAAAAGGAGACTCACAAGAAAGAGCAGATAATTCAGAAACTCTTCTAGCAGAAGAGATGGCCAAAAGAAACAAAACTTTCCAAGAAAGTAATTTAATGTCCAGCGAATGCATAGGTTCAAACGGAGGAGCTTGAAGAGCCCCCAGAACCAAATTCAAACTCCAAGGAGGAGAAATTGACTTAATAACAGGTTTTATATGAACCAAAGCTTGTACAAAACAATGAATATCAGGAAGACTAGCAATCTTTCTGTGAAAAAGAACAGAAAGAGCAGAGATTTGTCCTTTCAAGGAACTTGCAGACAAACCTTTATCCAAACCATCCTGAAGAAACTGTAAAATTCTAGGAATTCTAAAAGAATGCCAAGAAAAATGATGAGAAAAACACCAAGAAATGTAAATCTTCCAGACTCGATAATATATCTTCCTAGATACAGATTTACGAGCCTGTAACATAGTATTAATCACAGAGTCAGAGAAACCTCTATGACTGAGAATCAAGCGTTCAATCTCCATACCTTCAAATTTAAGGATTTGAGATCCTGATGGAAAAAAGGACCTTGCGATAGAAGGTCTGGTCTTAACGGAAGAGTCCACGGTTGGCAAGTGGCCATCCGAACAAGATCCGCATACCAAAACCTGTGAGGCCATGCTGGAGCCACCAGCAGAACAAACGAGCACTCCTTTAGAATCTTGGAAATTACTCTTGGAAGAAGAACTAGAGGCGGAAAGATATAGGCAGGATGATACTTCCAAGGAAGTGACAATGCATCCACTGCCTTTGCCTGAGGATCCCTGGATCTGGACAGATACCTGGGAAGCTTCTTGTTTAGATGAGAAGCCATCAGATCTATTTCTGGAAGTCCCCACATTTGAACAATCTGAAGAAATACCTCTGGGTGAAGAGACCATTCGCCCGGATGTAACGTTTGGCGACTGAGATAATCCGCTTCCCAATTGTCTATACCTGGGATATGAACCGCAGAAATTAGACAGGAGCTGGATTCTGCCCATACCAGTATTCGAGATACTTCTTTCATAGCCAGAGGACTGTGAGTCCCTCCCTGATGATTGACATATGCCACGGTTGTGACATTGTCCGTCTGAAAACAAAAGAACGACTCTCTCTTTAGAAGAGGCCATGACTGAAGAGCTCTGAAAATTGCACGGAGTTCCAAAATATTGATTGGTAATATCACCTCCTGAGATTCCCAAACCCGTTGTGCTGTCAGAGACCCCCAAACAGCTCCCCAACCTGTCAGACTTGCATCTGTTGAAATCACAGTCCAGGTCGGAAGAACAAAAGAAGCCCCCTGAACTAAACAATGGTGGTCTGTCCACCACGTCAAAGAGTGTCGTACAATCGATTTTAAAGATATTAATTGAGATATCTTTGTATAATCCCTGCACCACTGGTTCAGCATACAGAGTTGAAGAGGTCGCATGTGAAAACGAGCAAAGGGGATCGCGTCCGATGCAGCAGTCATAAGAACTAGAATTTCCATGCATAAGGCTACCGAAGGGAATGATTGAGACTGAAGGTTTCGACAAGCTGAAACCAATTTTAGACGTCTCTTGTCTGTCAGAGACAGAGTCATGGACACTGAATCTATCTGGAAACCTAAAAAGGTTACCCATGTCTGAGGAATCAATTAACTTTTTGGTAAATTGATCCTCCAACCATGTTCTCAAAGAAACAATACAAGTCAATTCGTATGAGATACTGCTAAATGTGAAGACTGAGCAAGTACCAAGATATCGTCCAAATAAGGAAATACCACAATACCCTGTTCTCTGATTACAGACAGAAGGGCACCGAGAACCTTTGTAAAAATCCTTGGAGCTGTTGCTAGGCCAAACGGCAGAGCCACAAACTGGTAATGCTTGTCTAGGAAAGAGAATCTCAGAAACTGATAGTGATCTGGATGAATCGGAATATGCAGATATGCATCCTATAAATCTATTGTGGACATATAATGCCCTTGCTGAACAAAAGGCAGAATAGTCCTTATAGTTACCATTTTGAATGTTGGTATAATACATAATGATTCAATATTTTTAAATCCAGAACTGGTCTGAAGGAATTCTCCTTCTTTGGTACAATGAAGAGATTTGAGTAAAACCCCAGCCCCTGTTCCAGAACTGGAACTGGCATAATTACTCCAGCCAACTCTAGATCTGAAACACATTTCAGAAATGCTTGAGCCTTCACTGGATTTACTGGGACACGGGAAAGAAAAAATCTTCTTGCAGGAGGCCTTATCTTGAAGCCTATTCTTTACCCTTGTGAAACAATGTTCTGAATCCAAAGATTGTGAATCGAATTGATCCAAATTTCTTTGAAAAATCGTAATCTGCCCCCTACCAGCTGGGCTGGAATGAGGGCCGCACCTTCATGTTGACTTGGTTGCTGGCTTTGGCTTTCTAAAAGGCTTGGATTTATTCCAGACTGGAGATGGTTTCCAAACTGATACCGCTCCTGTAGGGGAAGGATCAGGCTTTTGTTCCTTATTGTGACGAAAGGAACGAAAACGATTAGTAGACCTAAATTTACCTTTAGATTTTTTATCCTGTGGTAAAAAAGTTCCTTTCCCCCCAGTAACAGTTGAAATAATAGAATCCAACTGCGAACCAAATAATTTATTACCCTGGAAAGAAAGGGAAAGCAAAGTTGACTTAGAAGACATATCAGCATTCCAAGTTTTAAGCCATAAAGCTCTTCTAGCTAAAATAGCTAGAGACATATACCTGACATCAACCCTAATGATATCAAAGATGGCATCACAAATAAAATTATTAGCATGTTGAAGAAGATTAACAATGCTATGATAATTATGATCTGTTACTTGTTGCGCTAAAGCTTCTAACCAAAAAGTTGAAGCTGCAGCAACATCCGCTAAAGATATAGCAGGTCTAAGAAGATTACCTGAACATAAGTAAGCTTTTCTTAGAAAGGATTCAATTTTCCTATCTAAAGGATCCTTAAAGGAAGTACTATCTGCCGTAGGAATAGTAGTACGTTTAGCAAGAGTAGAGATAGCCCCATCAACCTTAGGGATTTTGTCCCAAAACTCTAATCTGTCAGATGGCACAGGATATAATTGCTTAAAACCTTTAGAAGGAAAAAATGAATTACCCAAATTATTCCATTCCCTGGAAATTACTTCAGAAATAGCATCAGGGACAGGAAAAACTTCTGGAATAACTACAGGAGATTTAAAAACCTTATTTAAACGTTTAGATTTAGTATCAAGAGGACCAGAATCCTCTATTTCTAATGCAATTAAGACTTCTTTAAGTAAAGAACGAATAAATTCCATTTTGAATAAATATGAAGATTTATCAGCATCAACCTCTGAAACAGAATCCTCTGAACCAGAGGAATCATTATCAGAATCAGAATGATGATGTTCATTTAAAAATTCATCTGAAAAATTAGAAGTTTTAAAAGACCTTTTACGTTTACTAGAAGGAGGAATAACAGACATAGCCTTCTTAATGGATTTAGAAACAAAATCTCTTATGTTAACAGGAACACTCTGAGTATTAGATGTTGATGGAACAACAGGTAATGTAACATTACTAAAGGAAATATTATCTGCATTAACAAGTTTGTCATGACATTCATTACAAACAACAGCTGGAGGAACAGATACCACAAGTTTACAGCAAATACACTTAACTTTGGTAGATCCAGCATCAGGCAGCGATTTTCCAGAAGTATCTTCTGATTCAGGGTCAATCTGAGACATCTTGCAATATGTAATAGAAAAAACAACATATAAAGCAAAATTGATCAAATTCCTTAAATGACAGTTTCAGGAATGGGAAAAAATGCCAGTGAACAAGCTTCTAGCAACCAGAAGAAAATAAACAATGAGACTTAAATAATGTGGAGACAATAATGACGCCCATATTTTTTAGCGCCAAAAAAGACGCCCACATTATTTGGCGCCTAAATGCTTTTAGCGCCAAGAATGACGCCACATCCGGTAACGCCGACACTTTTGGCGCAAAAAAGTAAAAAATGACGCAACTTCCGGTGACAAGTATGACGCCGGAAATAACAAAGAAAATTTTTTGCACCAAAAAAGTCCGCGCCAAGAATGACGCAATAAAATTAATCATTTTCAGCCCCCGCGAGCCTAACAGCCCACAGGGAAAAAAGTCAAATTTTAAGGTAAGAAAAAAATTGATTATTCAAATGCATTATCCCAAATAATGAAACTGACTGTCTGAAATAAGGAATATTGAACATCCTGAATCAAGGCAAATAAATGTTTAAACACAAATATTTAGAACTTTATATAAAAGTGCCCAACCATAGCTTAGAGTGTCACAAAAATAAGACTTACTTACCCCAGGACACTCATCTACATGTAGTAGAAAGCCAAACCAGTACTGAAACGAGAATCAGTAGAGGTAATGGTATATATAAGAGTATAACGTCGATCTGAAAAGGGAGGTAAGAGATGAATCTCTATGACCGATAACAGAGAACCTATGAAATAGACCCCGTAGAAGGAGATCATTGAATTCAAATAGGCAATACTCTCCTCACATCCCTCTGACATTCACTGCACGCTGAGAGGAAAACCGGGCTCCAACCTGCTGCAGAGCGCATATCAACGTAGAATCTAGCACAAACTTAGTTCACCACCTCCATAGGAGGCAAAGTTTGTAAAACTGATTTGTGGGTGTGGTGAGGGGTGTATTTATAGGCATTTTGAGGTTTGGGAAACTTTGCCCCTCCTGGTAGGAATGTATATCCCATACGTCACTAGCTCATGGACTCTTGCTAATTACATGAAAGAAATATGAAATTATCTTTATAGTCAGAAGTCAATACATATATGTCCCTATACATATGTAAATGTGTAACCTGTTGACCTCTCCAAAAGAATGATTGGAGTCTTAATGAATCAATGCCATGGAAGTTAATAAACCTCTAGTTTGTTTCCTGTTGCCATTTTAGTGTGTTTAACAATATGCAAGCATATAAACTGTTGGAAATAGCCACAAAATAATGAAAAAGATGTCTAAAATCCTCTTTCAAGTGCCTTGATAAACCAAAAATGATCTTAAAAAGCTGTTGAAAAGTGACCTTAATTTTTTTTGTTCTATATGGAAAATATAACTTTTATTGAGCATCTAAAAAGCCTTTTGCGAGTATCAGAAGAAATTGTGCTATTATGTTTGAACCTTTTTGGCCTGAACAATTGCTAATTATAGATTGTGATCAAGGCCCAAGTGTCATAATGAAAGAAGCACAATTAAAGAAACACTTTATAAAAAAAAATCCTATTGAACATTAGACAGAGCAGCATCTAAATATGTTCAATATAATTTTTTTTCATGAAAAATATGTAAAGTAAAAGTTGTTTCAATGGAAACCAAACAACTATCTACTAATGACAATGGTCTGATAGGCACTTTCTACTAATGCTGATTGGCTGACTGACACTTCCTGCTTATGTTAGTTGGTTGATAGTGCTTATCAGACAATGACCATTAGTATATATATAACTTGTGTATGTTAGTTTTCATTTGAATGTAAAGGATCATCAAACACTAAATACATGTTAGACACAATGGGGTAGATTTACCAAGCAGCAAATGCTGCAATCTACCCCTGATGTTAACTCATCCACCAACCGCTGCTCCTTAACTCATCCACCAACTCAGAGGGCTCGCGCAGAAACAGCTGTATTCGCAGCTTCTTAAATCTGTCCCTAAAAGTCAAATGGTCAACAGCCTTTGGAATGTTTAAGGGGCTTTTAGTCACTAATCTATTTTATTTGGGAAGGGTAAGCTAATTTATGGTTACTAGCATTTTAATATTGAAGGTTTAGAAGTATAAAGTGAAATATTTACAACAAATACTTAATATGTTATCATTTGTAATGTATAATTTTATATTATTAAACAGTAAATTTAATGTTATTATATTTTAATACCCTATTACTATTATTTTAACATAATATATGTATTTCATTTTTATAATGCATGTATAACAATTCCAAGGATATGCGTATATTGTATTAACTAAATTAATATGTATTAAAGTAATTTAACTAGCCCTTCATGTCCAAATTGCCTTAATAAAGAGTGAAATGTGTTATCTATCTTTACACCTGAAGCTTGCTAAACCTGCATGAACAAGTGAGCTGCTATTCTCAGAAGGCTCACTTGAACTGACTGGTGTTTTTAATTAATAAAATGTTATGTGAAGCCAAGACAATATTTTCATTAACACTCTTTTAAGTTGTCGCTAGTCTAATATGGTTATGCTACAAAGAAACAACAGTTATTAATAACATTCTTAATAAAAAAATGTTTATAATTTCTCTAAGGCATTTAAATTAGGCTTTACCTTGAAATACAATTATTTTAGAAATCTTTTCCTTAAAAAGGCATAGAAGCAGAGCTTCATACAAGCATCTAAAAATTAATATTGAATGACAAACACAAGTTATTTAAACATCCGTACTATACATCTAAGGACAATAATGTCAAAATATACCATAGTAAAATAATGCACTAATTCAACATGTAAAAAACTACAATTAATTTATACTTTCATTTATTAGCTAATAATCAATTCAATAGATCCGAGATTGCCCCAGCAAAACAGATGTAGTTGTTTTTGCTGTAGCTTTGTCTAAAAATCTTCATACGGCTTCTACTTAAAAATGATATTATTTTTATTTCTTCATAGATCAAAATGTACTGAACTGATTTACATAAAACTGTGTGTGTTTATTCTGATTGCAATTCCAAGCCCATTTTATTCAGCCATTTTGAAGTTATATGATTTTGAAAAAAACAACATCAAAGGGTTGCTTAAAGGGACAGTCTACTTGAAAAATGTCATTGTTTAAAAAAATAGATAATCCCTTTATTACTCATTCCCCAGTTTTGCATAACCAACACTGTTATATTAAAATATTTTTTTTACCTCTGTGATTACCTTGTATCTAAATATCTGCAGACTGCCCCTTCATTTCAGTTCTTTTGACAAACTTGCATTTTAGCCAATCAGTGCTGAGTCATAAATAACTCCAGGGGAGTAAGCACAATGTTATCTATATGGCACACATAAAGTTGTACTTTCTAACTGTGAAAAACTGTCAACATGCACTGAGATAAAAGGCACCATTCAACGGCTTACAAATCTCTTAGAGCCTACCTAGGTTTAGCTTTCAACAAGAATACCAAGAGAAAAAAGCAAATTTGACGATAAAAGTATATTGGAAAGTTGTTTAAAATTGCATGTCCTGTCTGAATCATGAAAGTTTAATTTTGAATTGACTGTCCCTTAAACTGAACTGCAGCTACAGACAGGAAAACCCTGTATGCAAGAAATAAAATAAGGAGTTATTTGACCCCACTTGAAGAAAAACTGAGGTGTCAGGGATTGGGCAAGGGACTTGGAGCAGGAAACAATTATAAATCCCTGTGCAGAAATGAAGATATCTTTACTGGAGTAAGGTATTGAGAAGAAGCTCCTGCCCTGACATCCATTTTTTCTACAGTTGTTGGGTGGTAGCTGTTGCAACTGAGGCAGTGTGCTTGTCCTGATTTCTAGTGGCTTACACATTTTATGATACTAGAGGGTATGTCCTGTTAGGGTTAGGAGAGTCGTTAGATCCTTGGGGAGACACGTTCCTGGTGAAGAGGGGCAAGCATTGTTTTATTTTTGTGAATTCTGTTACTGTAAAATTATATAATGTTTAATAACTACATTTTTATTAAACAAGCTGCTGCCTTTTCATACTTATAATTACATGATCTGTGTTTTACTTATGGGGAAGTGGATAACGAAATCACTTGACAACATGGGGTCAAACAAACACAGTTGAAGATATTAGAATGTGATTGATAAATGGATAGAATATGAAAATGCTATATGGAAGATTTTGTTACTTACAAAATTAGGCTAAGAGAGGACAAGCCCAAACTCTCTTTATGGACCTCTAGTCCAGGATGGGAGTGCCAGACATTGCTGGATATTTTATATTTCTTTAAAGGGGACATTGTTTAATAAATGTACCTGTGCTGTACATTTTGTGGATGTATTTGCCTCTCCACCATCTGTGGATGTTGCCCTTGTCAGGCAAACAAATACCTGGAGGTGGATTTAATAAGCAGCGGATGCAGCTTAATCCGCCCAAAGTTTCCGGTGATCCAGAAACTGAAGTTAAGAAGCAGCTGTGGACTGCAATCATCCGGATCAGATACGATCAAGATGATTGACACCCACTTGCTAGCGGCCGATTGGCAGTGAATGTGCAGGAGGGCATTGCACAAGAATTTCTTGTGAAATGCTTTTGCAATGTTAAATGCCAACAGCGTATGCTGTCAGCATTTAGCGATGCAGGGCAGACATGATTTGCTATAGCCAATCATGTCTGCCCGGGGTTTAATAAATTGATCCCCTGGAATTGACTGAAAGCAACTTGCAATTAATGATAGATTTAATTCCCAATTAAATATCTTTTATTATTTTTTAATGTGAAAATATATTTATAAAACATCTGACTGATGCACTTTTTTATGCATGATAAAAAATGCTTGATTACAATGCCCCTTCAATATGATCTGATATATAGAGTTATTGCTTTACTTGTCAATCCAGTTTTCTGTAGACACTGAACAAATATATCTATGAGTTTATATTTTTATGCTACTAATGGACAGAAATGACCTCTTTAAGAATTCAGTCAAAGATGCTCAGTGCTTAACCTTATCTGGCATAGCAGATTCCAAGTCTGATTAATGCAGGGATAGAAAGAAAAATCTCCTATTTGTCCTCTGCGGGTAAATTATTTGCATGTCAAACACATCTTTCAAAAATGCTATATACAAATTAAGTTTTCAATCATTTTAATCCCCTTTCATGTTCTCTTGTTTTCTGCAGCCTGAAATATATGGTGAAACAACTAGAGAATGGGGAGGTCAACATTGTAGAACTAAAAAAAAACTTGGAGTACACAGCTTCACTGTTGGAGGCAGTATATATTGATGAGACAAGGTGAGTCTTTTTTAGATTATTTATGACTTTACAAACTGCTTTGCTAGGTTAGAATTGTAGGTTAATTGGTGTTTCAGATAATGACTGTAGGAGTGCATCCTGTCTTTCTATTAGACGTAAACCTGTTTTAGAACACTGTCAAATATTCCTTTGTGTGACAACTACATTTTGACCTATCTTGTGCAGATGACAGTAGCTGGGCACTCTAATATCTAATACATATGTGCATATCTATCTATCTATCTATCTATCTATCTATCTATCTATCTATCTATCCATCTATCTATTTGTCTATCTATATCTCTGTCTGTCTGTGTCTGTCTGTCTGTCTCTATCTATTTATCTATCTATTTATCTATCTATCTATCTATCTATCATCTATCATCTGTCTGTCTCTCTGTATCTATCTATCTATCTATCTATCTATCTATCTATCTATCTATCTATCTATCTATCTATCCATCTATCTATTTGTCTATCTATATCTCTGTCTGTCTGTGTCTGTCTGTCTGTCTCTATCTATTTATCTATCTATTTATCTATCTATCTATCTATCTATCATCTATCATCTGTCTGTCTCTCTGTATCTATCTATCTATCTATCTATCTATCTATCTATCTATCTATCTATCTATCATCTATCTATCTATCAATCAATCAATCAATCAATAAATAAATCTATCTATCTATCTGTCTTTATCTATCTATCTATCTATCTATCTGTCTCTCTGTATCTATCTATCTATCTATCTCTCTCTCTATCTATCTATCTATCTATCTATCTATCTATCTATCTATCATCTATCAATCAATCAATAAATATATTTATCTATCTATCTATCTATCTATCTATCTATCTATCTATCTGTCTGTCTGTCTGTCTGTCTGTCTGTCTGTCTTTATCTATCTATCTATCTATCTATCTATCTATCTTTCTGTCTCTCTGTATCTATCTATCTATCTATCTATCTATCTATCTCTCTATCTATCTATCTATCTATTTATCATCTATCTATCAATCAATCAATCAATCAATCAATAAATATATCTATCTGTCTGTCTGTCTGTCTGTCTGTCTGTCTTTATTTATCTATCTATCTATCTATCTTTCTTTCTCTCTGTATCTATCTATCTATCTATCTATCTCTCGATCTATCTATCTATCTATCTATCTATCTATGTGTCTGTCCATCTTTATCTATCTATCTATCTATCTATCTATCTATCTATCTATCTATCAATCTGTTTATTATCCATCTATCTTTTATCTATCTATCTATCTATCTATCTATCTATCTATCTATCTATACATATATACATACAAATAAAAATAGAAAATTTGCAGAACTATTTATTATGAATTTAAATGTGTTTTAACACTTTTTTCTGTGTGTTAATTGTAGCAATACACACAACTCTTGAGACAAATAATTTAGTGATCAATATATACTCTGCTTCCAAAAGTATCAATCATCAGTGATACAATTATTAATGTTCAACATACTGTATAACTAATAAAAATGTTTTTGTATTGCTATCTGAGCTGTTGCTATGACTACAAGTTGGGCTTTTGTTGTGAGTGGGTGGGACCTGTAGGGTTTAAGTTTACTGTATTACACTAAGTTTGTTTTTTTCTAAAGAAGGAGTGCATAGATTATACACAAGACTTCATATAGTCTATTTCAGGACAGCATTCTTTACTCACAACATTTCTGTGTTGAGCCTGAAAATATGTAATATAAATCATAATTATAACAGGTACGTGGAACAGATTTTTAGATGATGTAGTAGTGACACAATAAATTATATTTCAAGCATTTTGAATAGCCAGAGAATTAATTTGGTTTGGATTTTTTAGCAAATAGAAGAATGTGCTTAGCTGGTGGTCTGAAGTCAAAATCTATTTTAATTACCTTTTAAGGCAATAACAGATAAATATATTAATCTATTGGCCATTTTTCCTATCTCCCAGACAAATTCTAGACACAGAAGATGAACTGCCAGAAATCCGTTCAGATGCTGTACCCTCAGAGGTTCGGGACTGGTTGGCCTCCACTTTCACACAACAGACGCGGTCAAGTGGTCGACGATCCGAGGAGAAGCCCAGATTCCGCAGCATTGTTCATGCCGTGCAGGCTGGGATCTTTGTGGAAAGGTGCTCATCCTTCATGCTGTCATAGTGTGGTAATGAAATAGGCATAAACGTGATAAATTATTTATTTATTGTGATTTAGCTTTGTTTGTGTTGTCAGGGTGTTAAATCCTCAATTCAGTCTCATAGAGCAAAACCATGTTGTAATATCTGGAAAATCTAGAAATACAAATGCAAATTTAAAACAAGAAAGTGTTGCAGTTAAATGAAAATGCAACGGTATAAAAATTAAAATCTAAAAATGCATCCTACTCTTTTATTTTGGTATAGATAGATAGAGAGAAAGGAAAAGAGAGATAGGAAGGAAGGAAGGCATTAAGGCACACACCCATAATAGTGCTACTAATTTGTATCATGCCTGGAATCCTTTCTAGCACACAGAGAGGCAAGAGCAGCTCTGACAGAGGCTGTTCTATAGTTAGTGACACCCTAGGCAAAGCTAAAACTTAAGGCCTCTCGTGATGCACAAAATGCAGAAAGCTGCTCAAATAAATGTATTTGTATGAAGTGGATAATTTTCAGGCAAGGTTTGAGAGCTCATAAAATTTGACTTCTGTCTAATTATTCTGCATACTGTCTATGGGGTCTGGTTCTATAAAAATGTTGCTGGCTCAAGGTGAGTGGTGGTTGGAATTTGGCCATTGAAAAACAAAAGCAATTTAACAAGCAGCAGATTCTGCATCATCGCCCCATAGTTAACAGAAGTTAAGAAGCAGCGGTCGTCAGACAGTTGCTTCTTAACTTCTCCGCCACCTTTTAGTTTGGCGGACTGAAATTATACCAATCCGATTATGATCGGGATGATTGACGGCCCCTGCTAGCGGCCGATTGGCTGCAAGGGAGCAGGGGGCGGCATCGCCGGCATTGCACAAGCATTTCTAGTGATAATGTTAAATGCCGACATCGTATGCCGTAGGCATTTAACGAGGCTGAGTGGACATGATTCACTACAGCGAATCATGTCCGCTCGACCTATGATAAATCTACCCCATGTTATTAATGCATCAACAATGTCACCTCACCTAGTGTGTTAATTTTTAATGATGAAAATCTTGTAATTGCAATGTTGTTAATGCCCTTTTAAAGTTTTAAATTGCTTTCAGTAAGGTTTAGTTAAATAGTTTGGCAGCTCTTAATAGTATATTGTATTCATTTAATGGAATTTGCAATTTCTTTAGTTACATGGGAAGACCCATTTCACCAAGCTTCCACTTCTGCCATCCAAATCACTAGGGCATTAAAGTGATGGTAAACTTTAGCTAATCAAATGCCATATATGTAAAACTTGTCATTAAAAATGTATATGTGTACATTTTTTTTTAATCTTTCCGTGAAAAGAGTTAAATCGATGTCTATGGCAATGCTTCTATTACAATGTTATGCTGGCCCACTGGGATGAACTCTTTTTTTTATGACAATTCCAATGAACATCCAATCAGTGTGTGTGTCATATGACACTCTTGAAATACAGCCCTTTGAAAGCCTTTAGGAAGCCTATGTAGAGAGTGTGTGGCACTGCTTTCTATGTCACAGCCCAGCCAAGATAGGAAATGAAGGGGGCAGAGGAACAGACAATACCAAGTAGGATTATAAATCCTTTATCATAAAATATATTTTAAAAAATAATAATTATGCGGTTTTGCCTGTATACTAACATATTTTTTATTGCAGTATTCTTAAAGGGGACGATTTATTAAAGTGCAAGCGGACATGATACGATGTAGCGTATCATGTCCGCTGCACATCAATAAATGATGACAGCATATGCTGTCGGCATTTATCATTACACAAGCAGTTCTGGTGAACTGCTTGTGCAATGCCGCCCCCTGTAGATTTGCAGCCAATTGGCCGCTAGCAGGGGGTGTCAATCACCCCGATTGTATAGGATAGGGCCGATTGATGCCCGCAGCCTCAGAGCAGGTGGACAACTTATGGAGTAGCGGTCTTTAGACCGCTGCTTCATAACTGCTGTTTCTGGCGAGCCTGAAGGCTCACGTGGAAACAGGGGCATCAAGCTCCTTTCGGAGCTTGATAATTCGGCTCCAAAGTCTTATATTTACCATCACTTTAATAAAAAAAGTATGTATTGTATTAATGCTATAGATCAAACTCGCAAAAAACAGTTCCTTATTACAATTAACATCCTATGTTATAAAATCTTTTGGAGTTCCAAAGAAAAATATATTTTCTTTTATTCTAAGCTTTCACAGAACCTCATCAATCACGTCAGCAGCAAAAAAGCAATGAAAAATGAGCAAAATAATTTTCCTTTTTTTTCCTCCAGATGATTTTCCTTGCCTTGTGCACACATATTCAAAAATATTTATTTTTTCTGTATTCATCCTCTTTAAAGCAAACATCACAGTGACGGCCACTTAAAGGGCCATAATACCCTAATGTTTAAACACTTGACATAGCTGTAAAAAGCTGATTAGAAAATATCACCTGAACATCTCTATGTAAAAAGGAAAGATATTTTACCTCAAAAGTTCCTCAGTAGCCACCTCCCATTGTAAAGGACTTCTAAGCAGCATATTGGTATGTCTGTCCCGGGACAACTGAAAGGATGAGCTTCATGCACTCTCATATTATTTCACCAATCAGGTAAAGGAAGCTTACTATGAAATCTCAGGAGAGTTAAGTCAAATCTCATGAGATCACAGTAAGAGTTCATGACCTCAGCACTGCTGATGCTGATTGGCTGCTGTTCATTTCTTAATTTTTTTAATTTTTTTACCTGCAGCTGGGAGCAGCTGAGTATAACTTTTTACACAGAACTTACTCTGGTGAGCTGAGGAAATTGTGAGGTAAAATATCTTCCTTTTTTACATAGAGATGCTCAGGTGATATTTTCCTGTCAGCTTTTTACAGTTATACTGCATCAGTTTCAAGTGATTTAGCATATGAGTATTATGTCCCTTTAAGTAAATTATTCTGAGAGAAGATATCCTGTCCTCAGGAAACAAATAAAAGAGCATAGACTTCGTTTGACTCTCTGAAATCAGACTGGACAGGCTGCCATAGTATTATTGTTAAAATGATTCTGGAATAACACAATAACATAACAGAACAAAAAAAAAGCACTGGAGAGTTGTAGCCAAAGTGAAATTGCGTGACTCATTTTTCATATTGCAATTTTCACAACCTCTGCCCCAGAAGGATTTACTCTGAGATAAGTTTGATTATGTAACAAAAAGCAGCAAAAAAAAAAGTTTTTCTTGTAACCTGCTTCCACCTAGCAGTTATAAACTGAGCACTTTATTTTCAGTGAGAAAGGGCAGAGTTAGGTTTTTCGGCCATTTGGACAGTGATGGTTAGAGTTCATGGGCCATAAAATTGATATATGTCTTAAATATGTATATGCAATGCAGGTGCCAGTGATTAAGTTCAGGAACTATCTGGTGACCAGCAATCAGGTGCTTGTAGCAAGCCGTCACTAAATAATATTCATGCAACTATGATCGGGGTGTTCTGTTTTTTTGCTGTGTATTTTGTCTTTGTTCAATTTTCATCTTTTAATGTAAAGCAGCTTTTGCTTATTTTTTCATATTTTTTTTTTTACAGAATGTTTAGAAGAACGTACACAGCAGTTGGACCAAATTACTCAGCAGTTGTTGTCAACAGCTTAAAGGTGTAGTATTTGGGAAAACTTAGTAACAGAGATGTCAACTAAACAAAACCATAGCAGGAATGCTGTGCATATTTTTTGATTGTTTACTTGACTGGTTTGAGGAACACAGGGTCCATTCTCCCTAGGATCAAAGTGTATCAACAATTCGCTGAAAGTGGTTACACTGTGGGATTGCTGACATCAACTGACAAAATCACATAGAAAAATTGTTAAATATAGTTTTATTTTTTGATCTTGCTTGCAAGTATGATGGACTTAGACTCATGAGGGGATTTATTTTTTCCCTTCCAGCTGTGCAGTAAGAATTCATTATTATTATTATAATTTATTTATAACTCTCCGATGAATTAAACAGTGATAGACAGCAATGAAAGGTGATTGCGGATAAAAAGCAAAAACAAATTAATTCTAGTGGGAGTGGGGCCTAACTGAGACACAAAGTACACAGGAAGTGTAGGAGACAGATATGACAGCTGATCCCATAGAAGGAAGGTTAAATTTTAAAGGGACAATAAACCGCTGGGTATAACTACAGTAGTATGGTTACTACTCATCATGCTATTATTTAACCTCCTGTTCATGTAGCGCTCTTTAAAGCTCTTATTTTAACTCATTACAGAATCCAGCTAGTAAAGCTCTGCATTTTATACTGGGTGCTGCCATCTTGTAGCGTGCATATTGTTGCACCCTGTGACAGAAGCTGTGAATTTTCACAGATCTGTGATGTTACTGGCTTTTTGACATCTGTACCTTACACTTCAGTTTAGCTCACACAATAGAGAGCGGAAGTGTTACATATTTGTAGTTGCTTGCACAGTTTAAAGGTTACAAATATAAGTTCCAAGATGGCGGTACCCAGTGAGAAAATTCAGAGCTGCACTAATATTTGTAAGGGGTTAAAATAAGAGAATGACTTTATAGATATATGAAACCCAAAAATTGATGAAAGAGAAAAATTGGGTTTCATATAAAGACAGCTTCAAAAACAGCTGCAGGCACAGGATGAAAAACAATATTATGGTGAGTAGTAACCTGATTATTATTGAAATGATTAAAAAAACAAACAGTAAAAACAACTGTTGCATTGTACTTTTATTATTATTTTATAATGCTATTTTTATAAGCTAGAGTTTATCCTACAATATTCAGAACACTGATTACTGCTACATGATACACACTGATTAGTGCAAAAGCTTATTTTTGTCTGTCCCGGATTGCCCATAGTGGAAGAGATAAAGTAAACAGTTTACATTTTGCTAATAAAATAACAGTTTAAATTTATTAAAATACTATTTTGAATGCAGAGCTTAAAGGGTCATGAAACAACCCTTTAACTTTCCAATTTACTTCTATCATTTAATTTGCTTCCTTCTCTTGTTATCATTTGCTGAAAGGTTTATCTAGACAAGCTCAGAAGTAGCAGAGAACCTAGGTTCTAGCTCTTGATTGGTGGCTGCATATATATATTGATTGTGATTGGCTCACCAATGTGTTCAGTTAGAAAGTATTAGTGCATTACTGCTCCTTCAACAAATGATACCAAGAGAATGAAACAAATACAATTGTATTCTCTATCTGAATCATGAAATAAAAAAATGTGGGTTTCATGTCCCTTTAAAGTGATTGTAAACTCTCCCCTTTATAAAACAGATCCGGAATGCTATTGATATTTTAGATAGAGTTTAATTCATCAGTTGTAATGATGATGCGCTATAACTTACTTTTTAAGTTTAAGATATGAAAGTAAAATACCCAATGCTCCACCACCCACTTCAAAAGTACATTTTTCTGTGAGCTAACGGTTTGAACTGTTGTCCAATCAGGCATTTTTGTTATAACTAGAGTGCTGATTGGATAACAATTCAAACTGTTAGCTCACAGAAAAAATTACTTTTGAAGTAGGCAGCAGAGCGCGGGGTATTTGAATTTCATATCTATATTAAAAAGTAAGCTATACATCTTCATTAGAACTGATGAATTCAACTCCATTTAAAATATCACTAACACTCTGTTTTTTTTTAAATGGCAGAGTTTAACATCACTATAATTTAGTGATTAAAGGGACAGTCTTTTTATTTATTAGTTATTGTTTAAAAAGATAAATAATGCCTTTACTACCCATTCCCCTGCTTTGCACAACCAACATTGTTATATTAATATAGTTTATAACATTAAAACCTCTACATTTCTGCCTGCTTCTAAGCCACTACAGACTGCCTTATACCACTCATAGCTTTTCACAACAAGACACTGCTAATTCATGTGTGCCATTTAGATAACATTATGCTCACTCTCACTAATTGGCTAAAATGAAAGTCAAAAGATAATAAATAAATAGCCATCAGATAAGGGGACAGTCTGCAGAGGCTTAGATACAAGGTAATCACAGAGGTAAAAAGTATATTAATATAACAGTGTTGTTTGTGCAAAACTGGGGAATGGGTAATATAGGGATTTTCTATCTTTTTAAAAAAAAATTTTTTTGGAGTAGACTGTCCCTTTAATTATAAATAAAAATATGTTAGTTTCCCTTTAAAGGGATATGAAACCCCCAACAAATATATTTTGTGATTCAGACAGAGCATACAATTATAAATTAGCTTCCAACTTTGTCAAATATAATCAAATATTATCAAATTTGCTTTTGTTGAGATACCTAGGTAGGCACCTGAAACACTACATGGCATGAAATAGAGCTGCCATTTAGTGCTCTTGCAGATAGATAACATTCTTGCAAAATTGCTACCATATAGTGCTCCAGGCACGTGCATGCTTCTGAGCTTTAACCCCACCACACACTTTTCAAAAAAAGATGCCAAGAAAATGTGATCATAGAAGTAAATTAGAGAGTTGTTTAAAATTGCACACTATGGGGCCAATTTACTAATTGCGTATCATGTCCGCTGCACATCGATAAATGCTGACAGCATACGCTCTCGGCATTTATCATTGCACCAGCTGATTTCCGGCGATGTCTGTCTGCCTTAATAGCAGGCAGACAGGTTATGGAGCAGCGATCTTTAGACCGCTGCTTCATAACTTGTGTTTCTGGCGAGCCTGAAGACTCGCCAGAAACACGGGGCATCAAGCGCCATGCGGAGCTTGATAAATAGTCCCCTATATCTTAATATTGAATATTGAAAGAAACATTTCGGGCTTCATGTCCCTGGCAGCAGAGAATAAAGATGGTGCCTTTTGTGGAAACATATAAAAGTGGGTAAGCATATGCTTTTGGATAATAATGAATTATAGGAAACTAGTCCTAAAGCCTGTGTACACGGTCAAAATCCCCATCCACTTGGATCCCCTCTCCATCCCTCTCTCCCCTTCCCTGCCACTCTCAATTGTTTGTTTCTGTAGTGCAGCGGTCCCACCCGCTCCCGCTCGCTATATTTATTTCTATGATGGAATACGTTAACACGCAAGCGATTTTTAAATTTCGGCTTTTTGTGTGGATCAGGTTAGCAAGCGAGCGAAAACTCTTTACTTTTAACTTGTAATTCGAGCGCTATATTACGCATGCAAAAAGCTTACTTCATGCAGAGTTAGCAGGAGAGCGGGAGCATTAATTACCACTACCCTTGTAATCTGGCCCTAAGTTTGTAGTGGTGAAGGCATAGATAGAAAACAAATAAGTCAGCTGATCTGTTGTATCTCAAAGGTATTGAATCATTTTCTTATTATGGGCTAGATTACAGTTACACGTGAGCAAAAAGGTGTTTCTCAAGTGTTTGCATGCGTTGGGTTTTACATTTTAAGTTTAAAGTAAACACGAGTCGCTTGAGCACAATTGAAGTCAACACGCATTCGCATTGGGTTAGCAAGACTTCAGAGCTCTGGTTCACCGTTTTGCAAAACAAAAATATTGCACAAAGCATATCAAAAATACATTACAAAGTACACTAGCTAATAAAAATTATTTAAAAAAATATTGCACAAAATGTTATCAGGGCTCAAAGATATGAGGTCTCGGATGTTACAATAAAAAAGACAGGCAAAGGATTTTAAAATACATATACATGTCTAAAGATGGATATGTATATACTGTATATGTGTGTGTGTACATCTATATAATTACATGTGCATATATGTATTTACAAACATATATATATATATATATATATATATATACATATAAACACATAAATACATATGTACACACATATAGACATATATATAAATAAAGAAAATATAAAAACATATTTATGGAGTATTCACATTTAATAAAGTGTTATACTATGTATATTTACCGTAAATATTCCACATTTCATTGTTCTCCACATAGCAGAAAATGTTCTATATATTTATAAATATATATTCCTATATATATCTGTATATATCTATACCTATAATCATGTAGATATAGATATATTTTGTACCAAAATACCGACAGATATATGTAGAAATATGTGTTTATGAATAAATAGATCATATATGTGAAGAATATTGAAATGTGAAATATTCATATTTTTATGCCGGGTTAGCGCACTTGAGAATATACGATCGGGTTTGCACACAAGTTGGGCGTTCAGATTTTTATGTGCATTGGGATAGCATGCAAGTGAAAACAGTTTACTTTCAACCTGACGCACACAAGAAGCTTATTTCTAACGCAGTTAACGCTCAAGATTTTGAGTGATTTCTCTTCATGCTAGCGTGCTTTTGATCAGCAGGCCCTAAGGAGCCAATTCTATAAAGTTCACAAGTCTAGTTGTGGTTTTCCATGCTGACACTTGCGCCCCGGCCCTCATGGAATTCTATAGAAAAAGGGGCTGTCTCTGCGAGCGGCGAAATGTCTCCCATACAAATAATTGAAAGATCTCTGCTCGGTAAAAGTTTGCAATGGAGGGGAGAAACCAGTTTGTTTAAAAACTTTAATATTATACACAATCTATAATGGGGTTGTTTCAGATTTTTGCATGTGTCGAAAATAGCGTGCATATTAGAAGTTGAAAATAATTGTGCTGTGTAATATGTTGGCGCTCTACAAATACCTGATAATAATACAAAGGGTAGTGAGTTAAAAAAAGTTGCATAAAACACAACATAACTATATTTACAGTTACAGTCATATAAACACTATCTGATAAAAAAAAATTTTTTCATTTTTATTTATTTTTTTAAAGTTGGCTTAAAGTGATATATAGGGGTCAATTTATTATTGGTTGAATTGGGCCAATTCACCCTGTTTCCGCGCGAGCCTTCAGGCTCGCCGGAAACAGGAGTTAAGAAGCAACGGTCCTGCTCCTTAAGTCACACGCCATCTCCGAGGCGGCGTACAACAATCCGCCTGATCCTATACGATCGGGCTGATTGACACCCCCTGCTAGATTGACCGCAAATCTGCAGAGGGCGGTATTGCACAAGCAGTTAACTGGAACTGCTTGTGCAATGCTGAATACGGACAGCGTATGCTGACTGCATTCAGCGATGTCTGGCGGACATGATATGCTACAGCGTATCATGTCCGCCAGACTTTAATAAATTGAACCCAAAGTATAAGGTGTTTAAAAAAGGGGCTCTAACATACAGTAATGCAAAATATTCAGTTTCTCTTGTTTCACTATTTATAGGCAGGTGTTTGAGTAAATAAACATTTTTGTCTTATTCTATAAAATACTGACATCATTTCTCCCAACTTCCAAATAAAAATGTTGTCATTTAGAGCATTTATTTTCAGAAAATAACAAATGGTGCAAATAACAAAAAGATGCAGTGTTTTCAGTCTTTGAATAATGCAAAGAAACAACTTTGTATTCATTTGTAAAAAACACAATACTAAGGTTTTAACTTAGGAAGATTTCAGAAATCAATGTTGGTAGAATAATGCTTATTTTTAATCACTGCAAAGCAGATGGACTTTGTTTGATGGCTTGTGACCATCCATCTTTCTCTTGATCACATTCCAGAGGTTTTCAGTGGGGTTCAGGTCTGGAGATTGGTCTGGCCATGACAGGGTCTTGATCTGGTGGTCCTCCATCCACACCTTGATTGGCTTGGTTGTGTGGAATGGAGCATCATCCTAGAAAAAACAATTTTCAGAGTTGGGAAACATTGTCAGAGCAGAAGCAAGCAAGTTTTCTTCCAGGATAACCTTGCATGTGGTTTGATCCATGCGTCCTTCACAAAGATGTAATATATTCCCATACGAAAATGCTATATGCCCCTTAGCGAGACACCCTGTTTCTTCAGGGTAAAAAGTGGCTTTATATAATTCTACAAGGGAAATAGAAGGACTGATTAACATTCTTATAGAATATCCCAAGCCCAGAGACCTTTTTAGAATTGGGCCCTTAGTGAGAGCAGAAGGTAGGTGTATAGTTCTTTGATGGTAGGACCTTGTGAGAGTAGTAAATGTACAGAGTGAAGGATGAGCTTTGTTATTTTTCCTCTGACTTGTTGAGTTTCTCAACTATAAGTTAAAATGAGTCAGGAATGGGTTATAATGGATGTCAGAAAGATTAATAGCTACATTTTACAAAGAATTGGCTTCAGAAAGCCTTGGGATCACCAGGCGGCAATTTGTGACTTCAGCTATAAAATGGATATGGAACAGTGAATCAGGGATCTTAAGCCCTTAGATTTTATTTTTATTTCTTTAAGGATATTACAAGAAATTTTGTTAAAATAGAATTGTTTCGTTAACAAATCTTAAAATTAGAAATATCATTTGATCAAATAAAATATTTATTTTTTCTGAGTAAGACCTAGTAAATTGCCTTGTGCAAGAATTCCTGTGCTAAAGTACTTGTGTTAGCAGTTTTAATTATTTTTAAATTCTTACTTAAGCACTGCATTTAAAAAACATGCAATATTCCTATTTTAGAGCTTTTCAAAGGGATATACATTCATGTCTCTTTTTCTATGGTCAGCAGGGCCTAATGTAAATAAGCTCCTGCACAGATCTAAGCAATCATTCTATAGCATGTAAAGCACCAGGCATACTAAACATTACTTTAAGGGACATGAAACCTTACATTTTTCCTTTATCATTTGGATAGAACATAGCATTTTAAGCAAATTTCCATATAGTTTATATTATCTGCTTTGCTTAGTTCTCTTGGAATCCTTTGTTCAAAGCATACCTAGGTAGGCTCAGGAGCTGGGAACTAGCTTCTGATTGGTGGCAAATATATATATGCCTCTTCTCATTGGCTTACTATGTGTTCATATGGCAAGTAGGGTAAGAGATCAGAACCTGAGCAAACTGTAAATTACACTAGCAAAAGAGATAAATACTCAAATATGGAATAAAAAGAGTTAAAATAAAGGCATATTTACTAAGCTCACAAGAGTACACTAGAACAATTGATAAATTAATCTATTGCAATTAGAGTTGAATACTAATATCAAACTAAATAAAAAAGATGCTGGCATTAACATATAAAGCCTTATACTAAGCCTTATACTAACATATCATATATAAAACACACATGTGTGATATTCTTTGTAATATATGATAAAAAGATATTAAGAGTAAGAGTGAATGTCAATTTAAATGAATCGGTGCCCAGTTTTTAATAATGCTATTAAAAACAAGGGTACTTTAATTCATCAAAATTTACATTTTACTCGTTTTCTTCAAATACTTACCTTTTAATCCTGACAGCCGCTGTGGCGCTTCCTTCGCCCGTTGCAAGCCTGGGCCCGGGGGGGGAAGCTGTGATTGGAGGAAGCCGGATTCGTCATTTCTGACGTATGAAGAGGCTTCCGACGGCCGGGGGAATCGCTGGAGTGGCTGTGAAGATTAAAAGGTAAGTATTTGAAGAAAACGAGTGAAATGTAAATTTTGATGAATTAAAGTGCCCTTGTTTTTAATAGGATTATTAAAAACTGGGCACCAATTCATCTAAAATGACATTCACTTTAATGTGTACACATATAAAAAGAATCACAGATCAGGACAAATCACAGATCAGGACAGCGTCTCTGTTGAAACAATAGGTGTGATTAGGAAGCCAATCTTATTGGCTATTTCCTTTATTCCATTTTCCTTAGTTACATGTATGAGGTCTTATTGGTGGAAACAATGGTATATTGAGGCATATATCCTCGCTGTGCACAGTTAAAAGGTACCTTACTGTCCACAATCTGTGTGAGAAACGGATAACTCATCTCAAAGATGCAGCTTCCTGGTCACGAGAACTTTGATTATCCAATCCGATGCGCTTAATAGCGGGCTGCTATTTGTTTGCCGAGTTTTAAAAAAAAAATACAAAAGTATTTTGTGTTATAACAAATGTATTCCTTCCCTGTCCAGATTTTTTTGAGCTTGTTAACAGGCTAGCTAAGTCAAGGATGAATCTATAGCTCCTGTTCTGCTCACTGGAGTAGAGTCAGCCATCATATGGAAGATAGAAGGAATATGGGTGAAATCAGAACTCTTAAGGTGTGTGATGAGAAGCACCACAACAGGATTTAGAGCTTTAAAACATACTTATGCATCACAAAATATATATTGCACCTGTTCTGCTTCTATGTGACACCAGAGGGTTTTAGTAATCAAAGTTGTACGCGTTTCAGCAGCAATACCTGCCTTGATCTTGATAAAGGCAGCAATGAAAAGCTTAATTTTTCAGATGTAAATGAAGGAATTTCATATTTCCTCAATATATTTACCTTATGGGGCCGATTTATCATGTGTCGATCATGTCCGCCCGACATCAATAAATGCCGACAGCATACGCTGTTTGCATTTATCATTGCACAAGCATTTCATGTGAAATGCTTGTGCAATACTACCCCCTGCACATTCGTGGCCAATCAGCTGCTAGCAGGGGTGTCAATCATCCCAAACAAATCCGATCGGGATGATTGCTGTCCGCCACCTCAGAGGTTGCGGATGAGTTAAAGGGCCATGATACCCAAATGTTGAAACACTTAAAAGTGATGCAGCATAGCTGTAAAAAGCTGACTAGAAAATATCACCTGAACATCTCTATATAAAAAGGGAAGATATTTTACTTCAAAATGTCCTAAGTATTTACACCCCATTGAAAACGACTTTAAGCAGCAATCAGTATGCCTGTCCCGGGACCGGCCAGGGAGTAAGCCTCATGCACACTCATGTTATTTCCCTTTTCAGTTTAAGAAAGTTTAAGTAAAAGAGTGTATGACCTCAGCACTGTTGATGCTGATTGGCTGCAGTTCATTTCTTTATATATATATATATATATATATATATATATATATATATATATATATATATATATATATATATATATATATATATATATATATATATATATTTTACCTGCAGCTGGACAACAGCTGAAGTATAACTTTTTAGACAGCACTTACTCTTGTGAGCTGAGGAAATTGTGAGGTAAGATATCTTCATTTTTATATAGAGATACTCAGGTGATATTTTCCTGTCAGCTTTTTACAGTTATGCTGCATCACTTTTAAGTAATTTAGCATATGAGTATTATGTCCCTTTAAGGAGCAGCGGTCTTAAGACTGCTGCTTCTTAACTTATGTTTGAGGGGAACCTGAAACTACGGGTAGATTGCAGCATCCACAGCTTGATAAATCTACCCCAAAAAGTCGAAAGCAAAATTCTCAGGAAAATCTCCCACATATCTCCCTTTCTTTGTTTAGGATGCAAAATTTTTCATTTATTGATAGTTTTAAATTAATCAGATTATGATTTTCACCCTTGTCACAATAATTAGTGCAGTAAAGTTAATGTCATTATTTTGTTCCTTAAATTTTTAAAATAAGCAAAATGCTGGACTGAGTGAAAATATGGAGGCTCACAATGATGAATTGTTTTGAACTGTTGTTAATTTTATTAGAATTAAATCATAAACAGTTTTTAAATAGTATACATGTAACATAGGAAATCTTTTTTTTTACCAATGGTTTACCTTTAGAGAAAACAGGACTATAACAGGAACTCCAAGGTAAAATAAAATAATAGTTTTTGTTCGATAATAGAAGCTAAATAATAGTAGCTTACTGAATAAAGAGATATTTATTTCTTGGTATAGTCCTAATTTATTTTTTCTCTCCTCAGCACCTGGATCTCTGGGACTTTGATGTGTTTGTGCTCAACAGAGTGAGTGAGGACCATGCTTTGAAAACAATTGTGTTTGAACTTCTAACCAGGCACAATCTGAACAGTCGATTCAAGGTACAGATTCACATCATTTACATTACAGACATTCTTGGTGTCAAACCATGTTTTTAAATATAAAGTCTTCTGCATAGTTGTTCTGAATAATATTTTTTTAAAACATTTTGATACAAATTGTATTTTTTCCAGTGAAAGGAAACATTTGTAAACTTAATTTATACAATATATTAAACTATATATTATACTATATATTATTATAAATTTATAATACATTCGAAGACAGATCCCCACTCTCTGTACTTTTAATAAATGATGAGAATAATTTATTGTATGTGACGTTTTGGAGCAAACATGTCCCTTCCTCAGACCTGACTATATATTAATATATATACTGTATGTGTGTGTATTTTAATACTTCAAGAGAATTTTATAATTGAAGTGCACATGTCTAAAATTGTAACAATCTACTTCTAAATTTTGGCATCTTGGAAACTCAAGATTGACAAACTTGCTTTGTGAATAAAATTAATTTCCTGCCATTTAATCATATTACCAGAAACCAATGGGTACAGCCTCTTGAGCCAATCAATTCCTTAATTTTCCAGTTTTTCAGTAAAATAGCACTTTCTTTACCTAGAATATCTCATCACAACTCATCATTACCAGGTGTACCTTAACAAACAGTTTTCAGCCAAATGTATTATCTCAATCAAGAGTGAAAAGCATCACAAACAATTCAAATGTATAATGGAAACCCTGATGGTATTTCAGCTATGGCTGCTTCACATAGGATGCACTTAAAGGGACATGAAACCCAACATTTTATTTAATGATTCAAATACAGCATACAATTTGAATCACCTTTCCAATTTACTTCCTTTATCTAATTTGCTTGTTTCTTTTGGTATCCTTTGTTGAAAATTATTCTTAGGTAAGCCCAGGAGCTGAGAGTTATCTGCTGATTGATGACTGCACATAAATGCTTGTTGTCATTGGCTTACCAATATGTTCAGCTAGCTTCCTGTATTCCCCTGCTGCTCCATTAATAAAGGATATCTAGAGAATGAAGCAAAATTGATTATAGAAGTATATTAGAAAGTTTAACATTATATTCTCTATCTGAATCATGAAAGAAAAATGTGGGGTTTTATGTCCCTTTAAATAATCACATGAATATCTCACAGGGATGTCCTAAAGGAAGGAACCCAATTTGTTTAATGAAACACAGTTTCACTGACATCTTGTTCACAATCTATGGGCATGAATGTTCCCCTGAACCTTATGACTATGGGGTCAATTTATTAAGGTGAGGACGGACATGATACGCTGTATCGTATCATGTCCGCCGCACATCGATAAATGCTGACAGCATATGCTGTCGGCATTTATCATTGCACCAGCAGTTCTGTGCAATGCCGCCCCCTGCAGATTCGCGACCAATCAGCCATTAGCAGCGGGTGTCAATTAACCCGGTCATATCCGATCGGGCTGATTGCTGTCCGCCACCTCAGAGATGGCAGACTATTTAAGGAGTGGAGTGGATCGAAAGCAGCATACGCTGCTTCATAAATCGACCCCCATGACTTACTATGACTTAAAAAGAAATTTGTCAAAATTAAACTTTCATGATTTAGAGTTAGCATGTGATTTAAGTTTCCAATTAACTTCTTTTACTAGATTCACTTTAATCTTCGTTTATCCTTGGTTGGAGAACATACCTTTCAAACACTGCTGTCATATAATGCTCTAGGCACGTGTATGGTCCAGGGACTACCTATGTGTATTCTTCAACCAAGGATATCAGGAGAACTATGAACATTATTTCAAATAATGCAGATGGCTGTACCATTCTGCTAGACTCAATCAGTATCATACTGGGATGTAACATATGGGATGTAATATATTCAGTGATCACCTTTTTAAAAGTAAAATAAAAAAATAAAAACATATAGGACTGTATTGCCTTTATATAATTTCCAGGGGGAGTTTTAGTTATTTATTTAATTGTTTTATTGCATTTAAATGTTCTGGCTTTGCTGAATACATTGCATGACATAACTGTAAACTAATTAAAAACTAAAACACTGTTTACTAATCAAATGCAAGTAACAGAAACTAAGAAAATTAGCAAAATGCTTCATTTTTATTGTGTAATCTACAGTAAAATAACTGTTTACTGTTTATATCACATTTATTTCTAGACTTACATATTGGGTTAAAGAACAATTAAAGGGATCGTAAGGTCAAAATAAAACTTTCAGGTTTCAGAAACAGCATAAAATTTAAAACAACTTTCAATTTACTAATGTTGAAAAGAATTTCAGAATAACGAGCAATAATTTACTACTGGGAGCTAGCTGCTGACAGGGGACTACACATATATGTTTGTGCAATGCACCCCCTGCTTGCTGGCAGACAATTTACTACGAGCAGGGGCTGTCAATCCTCCTGATCTGTTCAGATCAAGATTATTTCAATCTGCAGCATTTTAGGCGCGTTTTAGGTGAGCCTGAAATGCTAGGGCCCCCGAAGCTTGATAAATGAGGCCCTATGTGTTTAGGTAGCTCCCAGTAGTTCTCTGCTTCTCCTTTAACAGAGGATACTAAGAAATAAGCAACCATTGGAAAGTTGTTTAAAATTGTTTGCTCAATCTGAATAAAGAAGCAATGGGTTTCATGTCCTCTTAAATGAGCGGACATTTGTATCTGAGTAAGCATTTGGAGCTGCTTGCTTTGTTTGTTTAATGTATTTTGCACAAAAGGAAGTACAATAAAAATATCAGAGATACACAATGGGCTCATTAGAAATGGATATAAAAATAAATATGGGTATGAATAAGGCTAGGCTGGCCGAAATGTGTTGTTTGTTGTATGTTTTTAAGGAACGATGTTGGAGAATTGTTTATTCATGTTCCTATAACTAAATAAATAAGGAGTTTGTATATTTTTTTATAATTGCATGTTAGAAAGAAACAAGTAATTAGAAGAAAGCTAAAGTAAAAGGACACTAAACAATGTATACATTTCAAGCACCTCCTCTAATCATCAGTGCAACCATTATGGAACTTAGGTTACACTGCAGGTATCTGAAGGAGAGTTTCTTCACTTGTGCAAACAGGTCAGCACTGGAATGTAGTGAAGATTCCAACATGACGGCATGAGATATCATTGTGGAACTCATCAGACATATAGTAAAGGATTTTTAAATGTTTGTTCCTGAGTTATGATACATAATTACTTATGCTAGCGGTCGCAAACCAAACCTTTGTGAGCGAATGGGGCCTATTTATAAAAGGCCTGTTACATGATCTGACATTGCGGATCATGTCCGACAGACCTCGCTGAATGCACAGAGCAATACGTATTCGATCGGGTTAAATTGCAGTGTTGTTTGTCTGCCTCCTCAGAGCAGGCAGACAGGTTATGGAGCAGTGTACAGGTTATGGAGCATAAGCCTGAAGGCTTGCCAAAAACACGGGCCCTTAAGCTCCATACAGAGCTTGATAAATGGGCCCCCATGTGTCCAAATTTACAATAGCCTTCCAAAAAATTATCTTGATTGCCCATTGTACAAAGGACATTAAAGAAAGACATTATTTTTTTCTTCCAAATTCATAATATATATCAACAATTAAAGGTTAATTGCTGGTATAAAGCATGAATTTATACGAAAAATAATTAAACATAATTAAACATTACGACAGACAATACAATCAAGCAGTATGGTAGTAAAAGAAAAGTCAGTGATTTTTTTTTTACAAGTGCCACCTTAAGCACTCTTGACATAGGTTTGCCACCCCTTATTTATGCTAAATAACATTCATAACATATAAAAACAACACTGATGTTATTTTTTAATTTTAAGTAAGCTAGCATCCCTAATATTTGCCCTATTTCTGAGTCTCATTATATTGCTATATTGTATTACTTAGGGCCAGATTATAAATGGAGCACAAAATACATATATATTTATGTGTTAATATGTGCGTATACACATATTAACACATAAATGTATATGTATATAAGCATATACATATATATTTACAGGGAATACACAGTTTCCATTTTTTTTTATTTGAAATAATTTTTATTGATATTTAAACAATACAAAAGAATAAACAAGACCTTCACAGAAGACGTAGCCACTTAATGACAGATAATTCAATGAGACCGATATTAGTAGACAGTAACTAAGATTTCCTTAAAGCATTTAAAACATTTACATTTGTATCGCTATATAGATGGAATTAATTGGTCGATTACTCCTTAAATAACAGCCACCATGCATCTTGTCTGTCAGTTTGTTTGGGGATACCTGAGTGGGGTAAGGACACCCCCTCATTCCCATCTTAACCAAAAAATGTATGAAGATCTTGAATACAAAGGGAGTACAGAGAAAAGTTGGGAAAATCAAAGGGGGAAGAGAAGAAGATAAGAGGGGAAGATGAAGAAGAGTAAGAAAAGAGTGCCTCCCGACCATGACACACCCAGTGGAATTTTCATCAATAAGGATAATATTATGATTAACCAACGGATCAATAAAGGCATATAAGATCTCTGCTGTATTGGGTCTATTGACAATTCAAACAGTATTATATGGAGTCATGTGTGATCCAATAAAACCAGACTTTGTGAAAAGCTTCCAGAGTGTCTTGTAATATTGCTGCCTGTGCGGACATATTGTATATGTGCCTAATTTTATGTAAAGTTTCATCCCAGGGGGAGCCCCCTCCTTCCAGTGACGGGCTATACATATACGTGTAGCTGTATATAAAATTTTGATAAATTGATTAATGTCTTCATTCATCGACAACTGAATGGGGCTATCTAGTATCCTACTTAAAAGGAGTGATAATTTATTGAAGATTAGCTTAGAGTAAGAGCAGTCCCACCACATGTGTTTGTATGTGCCTTCGACTTCACAACCCCTGTAACAGAGCTTGGACCCCCGTTTAATGGAATGAGAGGTGATAATTGGAGTGAGATACCATCTGAAAATTGTTTTAAGGCAATTTTCTGGCACTCAACAGGCCTTTACTCGCATTATATATTAAGTTATTCCAGTCGGAAATATCAATTTCTGTATTGAGGTCGGCCTCCCATTTGAGCTGAAGGCTTGTTTTAGTGATTTGTGTGGAAGATTGAATTAGTTGGTATAATTGTGAAATAGTTTTTCTAGGTCTGGATGAGGAGCTACAAATTATTTCTAAGGGAGTGAATTTGTGACCAGTCAATGAAGGCAGGTATTTATATATGATGGAGGATATCTGAAGATATAGAAACCAATGTAATTTGGAAGGAGACAGTGTATCCTGAAGTTGTGTATATGTCATTAATTTGCCTTTGTCTACTAAGTCTGCGATCCTATAAAGACCTCGGTTTTCCCACTTCTGTATAGCTGGGATCTGTTCTGAAGGTATGATTACTTTTAGGGGGGTCTTGAGGGATCTGTTAGGGAGAATTTTGAGAGACGAAATAAGAGTGGACTAAGCTTTGAGCATGTTATCTGTAATTTGGAATTTGTTAAGTTTTTGGGTTTGAGCTCTATGTGGGTCCCACAGAGACAGCTCTTGAGGATATAGTTTATTTATGTCTGACTCCAACGTGGTCCATCTTATCTCATCTTCTGTTTTGTTAAGGAGAGTAGTTTGGGCTAACCTAGCTGCTTGGAAGTAGTGTCTGAGATTTGGTGCGCCCCGGCCTCCCAGTTGCCTATGTCTCGTAAATATTGGTTTAGGAATTCTGGCTTTTTAGTCTCTCTTATAAAATTGTTAATGCAAGCTTGGAGATTGTCTAGATCACAATTCAGGATGCCTATTGGTAGGGTCCGAAATAAATATAAAATCTTTGGTAACACAGACATTTTGATCGCAGATAGACGTCCAAACCAAGAAAATCTCAGTTTGCTCCATTTAGTAAGGTCCTGTTTGATTACTTTGTAAATTGGAGGATAGTTGGTTTGGTAAAGTTCCGATGAGTGTTTTGTAAGGTTGATCCCTAGATATTTGAGATGATGTTTAACCCAATTAAACTCAAAGTTTAGTTCTATCAATTTTGTCCAGGGATAACAACAGAGAAGGTGTTTTAGAAATATGCAAATTATCTATTAATGATATCATCCTTCTGATATTATCTGGAGCTTCCCTATTTTTAATGAAGCCAACCTGGTCTGGGTGAATTAGTTTTGGGAGCAAGTGTTTTAATTGGTTGTCCAGAATTTTGGTAAAAAATTTTAAATCTTGGTTAATGAGGGAAATTGGTCTATAATTATGACAGAGGGACCTGTCCTTACCCGGCTTAGGGAGGACTATAATTTTGGCATCTAAAAGTTCTGAGGGAATAGTATGCCCTTGAAGTATATGATTGCTAAATTTGACTAGGTGAGGTATGAGAAAGGATTTAAATAGCTTATAGTACTCGCCTGAAAAGCCATCTGGGCCCTCTGCTTTACCAGGTTTCAGATCTTGGATAACTCTTTGTACCTCACTTGCGCTGCTGTCTGAGTTAAGAGTTGCCAAATCTTGTTGGTCAATTTGGGGCAGAGTGGCTTCCTCCAGAAATCTATTCAGGAGACAGGAAGTTTGTTCCGATTTGGAAACTTTCTTGCCATCGTATAAAGAACTATAATAGTTGGCAAAAGTGTCTACAATTACTTTTGGGTGGGATGTAGATTCACATGCATTTATGCGTAAGAAGGGAATGGAAATATCTTTGATCCTATCCCTAATTTTATGGGCTAGATAACGATCTGGTTTATTGGCGTATATATAGTATTTAGTTTGTAGTCTTAATCCGGCTCTAAGTCACTGGTCATTTAATAATTTGTCTAGTTTTTGGCGTTGATTTTGAAAGGTTTTATATACCTTGGGTGAGCAGGTAAGTCTATGTTGTTTCTCTAGCGTAGCTATCTCCTTGTGTAGTGTCTGTAATAGTAACTGTGTTTCCCTTTTTGATTTTGACTTTAGTTGGATTAGGAAACCTCTTAACACCTCTTAACACCGATTTATGGGCTGCCCAAATCTGAATTGGATTTTCCATGGAATCTGTATTAATATTCCAGAATTCCATCATCTGTTTGAAAATATGATCGTTATGTTGGGGATTTTTCATAAGTGTGGGGTCATAAGTCCAGCTTCTTGCATTGTTTGGGGGAAGAAGCCCTGTTATTTTAGCTACTATTATGGAATGATCAGACCACACACAAGGATGAATGGAGGAGGATACCAGATTGGAAATCAGGGTTTGGCTCAGGAAAATGTAATCTAGCTTGAAATATTTTCGGTGTGCTGTTGAGTAGAAAGTGTGATCTGAAGTAATGCTGTATAGCGCAGTCCAAGAGTCAAGTACATTATGTCCTTCCAGAGTACTGGCGATAGATTTAGATTTTCTGTTGTTTCTAATTTGTGATTGTGTGGGTCGGATTTGGGATTGAGGAATTTGCGTGTAGAGGGAGACATTAAAGTCTCCTGCTAGAAATATTCTAGCCGAGTTCCAGTTTGTGAGAAGGTGTGAGATTTTATTAATGACTTTGTCTTGCTTTTCGTTTGGGGCATAGATGTTGCAAAAATAATTTCCACTTCGTTAATGTGGCCCTTAATGATTAGGATTCTGTGTGAATAAAATGTAAGGAGGAGTGGAGAAGGATGGAAACCCCTCTCTTCTTTTTATATGTAGTAGAATGAAAGTGTGTTGGGTATTGATTCATCCAGTATTTGGGAATATGATTAGACTCAAAATGAGTTTCTTGTAAGAAAATGACGTTAGCACCCAAGCATGTGTATTGAGATAAGGCTTTCCTACGTTTTGCATCTGAATTTAGACCTCTTGCATTATGGGAGAGTAGAACTATATTTGTCGGAGTCATTAGTGTGTGACAAATGGAATTGTTTGATTATTAATTGTAAGGAATAGGGATGAAGTGTATTGTGTTTGCAAGAGCTCACCAGCCTCTAGTAACGAATCACCTCTCTGAAAAAGCACTCACATCCGTTGGGTTACTGGGTGTGTCTGTGGTCCACTTGGGGAAGGCACAAGGGGAGAGAAGAGAAGGATAAGTAGAATGAATAACTGTAGGGTAGAAAAAGTGAAGACGTTAGAGAAGAATAACTTAAACAAAAGAAATATAAAACAAAAAATAACATATTTAGATTTCTGAAATAACATCAATTAGTTCTGGGGAACCTATAGAGCAGATGAGTTGCCAACTAACTCCATTTTTAAAACCTAGGGGGAAACTAGCTGTAAGGTAAAGTACCATTAATATTGTTAGATATTAACTATTACCCACTCTCCCCTACCAAAGCCAACAACAATAACTATATATGATCTTTAGATATACAACATTTGGATAAACCTACTATGATGTGAGATAAAGAGATAAACAATAAAAACTAAATTAGACATTTTCTTGTAAGAGTTCTTAAGCTCGACCCATTGTCTAAGGAGATTTTCCTAGTCTCTGTAGGTACACTGCAACCTGTAAGAGAGGGTAAAATAGAAAAAACAAGGAGATACACAAAACTTCACTGTGAGTCTTTCACTTATTCTTCTGTCGTCTCCTTGGGGCTCTAGCCCATTGTGACTTCTGAGACTTAAGTTTCGCCTGTTGAGGTGTTAGAGTCTCCTCCATCTGTGATTTCTCTGGCAGGTTTGGTGTTTCCAGATCCAGTGCTTCGCATATATCGGATATCCCATTAACATCTCTGATTGTAAGGATTTTGTTGTCCATAGAGATATGTAGAGCAAAGGGGTAACCCCATCTGTACTGGATGCCATGTTTTCGAAGCAGAGAGGTGAGAGGACGCAAAGTCCCCCTCCGTTGGAGTGTCCTAGTGCTCAAGTCCTGATAGAAATTTACAACGTTTCCTTGAAACTAGAAAGTTGGTTGTTTAGCAGCCTCTTTGAGAATCTTATCCTTCTCTGGGAATCTCAGGAATGCCACTATAACCTATGTGTTCTCTCAATCTCTATTTCCATTGACTGATCCACCCCTGTTATTGTGCAGAACAATTGATGTAAATATGAAGGCAATTCAGCAGCCGTAATCGATTCGGGATTCGGGAATTCCTTTAAGACGGATGTTACTTTGTCGACTCTGTTTTCCATATCTTCGATCTTGTCCAGCAAATCGGTTACTACCTGCTGTTGCTGTGATACTTGTTGGACTGTCATTTCGACATCCTCTACCAGGCTGTTTCTATTTTTCTCCAGTGTTTCTACTCTGGAACCTAGGTCTGTAATTTCTTGCTTGATATCATTCAGACTTGTCGTCATGAAGGTGTGCATGGAATCAAATTTCTCCCAGAGTTTATCAAAACTATTAGTAATATCTTGTTTGGAGACAAGTAGATGTAGGTCCGCTTTAGTTAGTGGAGTGGAGTCGACAGAAGAATCCTGCATGGAAGGCTTAATTGTATTGATTTCTGCCATTTCTTTGTTGGCAGCTGGGGTTTTATCTCCCTGAGATGGTTTAAAATATGAGTTGACAGATGCAGATTTCCCTGGTTTGTATGATGTATTTGGTTTCTTGGAGGCCATGTTAATGCTCTAAAATAGACAGTCTCAGGAAGTAGGGTTAATTCCCTAGAAAATATTACTCCAGTAATAGTGGGAGTATTGCTATACAGGTGGCCCTTGGTTTATGACGGTTCAATTTGCGCCGTTTCAGAATAACGCCCTTTTTTTGCTATTGAAAAGCATTGACTGCTATTGAAAGCATTAGCACATGCATACATTAAAATAGCCAGTAGGTGGAGCTGTCCGCTTGTGTTGCAGCAAACACATACAAAGAAAAGCAAGCCAGACATGATCAATGGATCAGCTTTCAAAGGAACAAGATCTAGCAGCCACTTCCCTTAGCTGCAGACTCAATGCAGAGAACTGTTTGCAGAAAAAGGCAAGTAAAAAACGTTTTTGTTCATTAAACTTAGTTTGATGATGATACAGTCTGTTGTGTGATTATTTTGTTTTTGTTCATTAAACTTAGTTTGATAATGATACAGTCTGTTGTGTGATTAAACACAGGCAGGCTAATCAGTGTATAACCAGACCTGAGCAATGGAGCCATTTTTAAAGGAACAAGATCTAGCAGCCACTTCCCTTAGCTGCAGAAAAATGCAAGTAAAAAAACGTTTTTCTTCATTAAACTTAGTTTGATGATGATACAGTCTGTTGTGTGATTATTTTGTTTTTGTTCATTAAACTTAGATTGATGATGATACAGTCTGTGTGATAATTTTATCAGGTGCAGTTTAGCAAATGTTTTTGTTTATTAAACTTAGTTTGATTATGATACAATCTATTTTATTAGGTTTATAATGCTGTTTCACATTTAAAGTTTTAATTTCAAAGCTTTAAAAATAATGTATTAGGTGTTACTTATGTCAATTTTGAGAGGGGCCTGGAACCTAACTCCCTCACTTCCCATTGACTTACATTATAAACTGGGTTTCAATTTGCAACAGTTTCAATTTACAACCATTCCTTCTGGAACCTAACCCCGGCGTAAACTGAGGGCTACCTGTATTTAATCTTCTGAGGTTTGAATAGAAAAAGTCCTTTTGGGTGTGCTTTGGTAATCATCCAGCAGGTGGCGCTGTTGTATAGGAATAGGTGTATCTCTATGAACTGATTTTCAACTACATTCAAAAAACATGTCCCAGTTTGCAAAACAATATAGTTTACCAAATACAAGACCTTCATGTAGAATGTTGAGAGGGGAGTAGGAATATTGCAATTTATTCACCTCTAAAAAAAGTGGTAGTACAGATCTCATTCTTTGCACTTTTGAGAAGCTAGTTCTTCCTAAGATGCCATTGTGTTCTCAGGCTTTATCTAGTCACATGGGAGATTTCTAATAACTTAGTGATTTCCAGGATTTGTAAGTTGGACCTGAAGGTTTCTGTCTTAAAGATTAATGTCCTGGCCAGTATTTTATAGTGTGGTAATGTGTGTTAGACTCCATGTCTGTGCTGCATCGTGTAATGTTTTTTCAGGTCTGTAAAGGTTTGACCAGATCTATATGGCCATTACTCACGACTGAGCCCTTTCCCACAGGGTGGATGATGGTCTGGCTGATAATCACAGTTATCCACAGCCTGTTTTCTGCAGTTTCAGCCCCTGTGGTGTTCCCAGCAGCTTCACATAACTTTTGAGCTGAGATGTACCCTCTGGATCATTGATGGAGAGGAGTAGTGGCTGATCTCCCTTGTCTGGTATACAGAGCTCTAAGCTAAGGCATCCATCTTGGAGCCCTGTCCCCATTTTTTTTTTAAAGGAAACTAACAGTACATTTTGGGGGCAATTGGCGGACATTTAAAAAATTAACCAGAGATCGGACCTCTGGTTATTTTTTGGAGCTCTAATTGCTACCATGAGCTCACGGTAGCAATAACCAGCCACTTGTAATGGTTGGTTATTTATCACACGACATAAACGGGCAAATTTGCCCATTTGCGGACGCACAATAAATTAGTGCTCCACTTGTAATCTAGCCCATTATAATTGGCCAGATTACAAAGAGAGTGGTAATTACTGCTTCCGCTGACACACTATCTCCGCTTGACTTCTGCTCTTTGCTCGCATCGGCTAGAGTGCTTATTACAAGGTGAAATTAACTATTTTTTATCTTGTGCGCTAACCCAAAGTGCAAAGAGCAAAAGTTAGAATATCGCGACTGTGTTAAAGGGACAGTAAAGTCAAAATTAAACATTGGTCGTTTAGATATAGCATGACATTTTAAACAACTTTTCAATTTACTTCTGTTATCAATTTTTCTTTTTTCTCTTGGTATACTTTGTTAAAGAGTAATACTAGGTAAGCTCAGGAGCGTGCACGTCTTTAGCCACCTGGCAGCAATGTTTGCAGCAATGTTTATAGTAATGTTGTAAGTACATGCAAACCCTGCTGCCATAGAGTGCTAAAGACCCGTGCACACTCCTGGGCTCTAACATTTCTATGAACAATGTTGCAAACACTACTGTCAGATGGCTAAAGAAACATGCATGCACCTGAACTTACCTTAACTTTAACAAAAAATATGAAGAGGATTAAGCTAAATTGAAAAAGAAGTAAACTGGGAAAGTTGTTTAAAATTGCATGCTCTATCCAATCCATTAAAGTTTAATTTTGACTTTACTGTCCCTTTAATGTACTCTCCCATAGATTTCAATAGAGAGAGAAAAGTTGAAAAAAATAACCCAATACACATACTCGTCCGCTAACCCAAATCACCTTAAGCCCCCTACTATAATAACCCCTGCCAAATAGCCTACCTCAAAGTCCCCACTAGGCTGCTAACTCCCATAACCCAGACCACAATGTAACCCATTACACTATTAACCGCTAAACTGCCACAACCCCCACAACAAAGTAACCTATTACACTATTAACCACTAAACTGCCACAACCCCCATTGCAAAGTAACCCACTAACATCAAAATTCCCTAACCAGCTAACTCACCTAACCTAACACCACTTAAGTTACCACAACAAAATACTTTAAATAATTTTACCTTAAAAATAAAAAACAAACCTTACTTGAAAAATAAAAAACCTAATATTACTGAAAAAAAACTACTACTAATAAAAAACATCAAACAAATTACCACAAAAAAAAAAAACGGTTATGCCTGTTCTAAAACACCACTTAAACAAAATAAAAACCTATACTAACACTAAACTACAGCAATAGCCCTTAAAATTGCCTTTTTATGACATTGTCCTAAAGTGATTTTGCTCTTTTTTACATAAAAAAGCACTACAACAATATACAAGTAACCCCCCCCCAAAAAAAAGTCTATAAAAAAGAAAATACTCTAAAAAGTTCACTGAAAAGGGCACTTGGCTGAGCATATTAAAAAAAAAAAAAAATCCAAAAGAAGAAAACCCCACCCAAAAAAATCCTAATACTAAACTTCAAAGATGGTAGTCCACAAAGTTGAATTCAAGTGGTGGCACTCTATCTTTATTCCGGCAGTGGTCAATCTTCATCCCAGTGGCGGTCTTTTTATCTTCTTCCCGGCTGCATTATTCTTATCCTAATCCCGGCCGCGGTCTTCTTATCTTCATCCATCCTCTTATCTTCCGTCCCCGATGATGATGGACGGAGGAAGATAAGAAGACCGCCTCATTAATGAAGATATAAATACCATCGCCGGGATGAAGATGGACCACCGCTGGGATGAATATGTAGTGCCGCCGCCCGGATTAATCTTTGTTGAATATCATCTTTGGGGTTTAGCGTTAGGATTTTTTTGGGTGTGTTTTTTTCAGATTAGCGGGGGGGGGGGTAAATACCCTTTCTTTCATGTAATTGGCAAGAGTCCATGAGCTAGTGACATATGGGATATACAATCCTACCAGGAGGGGCAAAGTTTCCCAAACCTCAAAATGCCTATAAATACACCCCTCACCACACCCACAATTCAGTTTTACAAACTTTGCCTCCTCTGGAGGTGGTGAAGTAAGTTTGTGCTAAGATCTCTACGTTGATATGCGCTTCTCAGCATTGTTGAAGCCCGATTCCTCTCAGAGTACAGCGAATGTCAGAGGGACGTGAAGGGAGTATCACTTATTGAATACAATGATTTCCCTAAAGGGGGTCTATTTCATAGGTTCTCTGTTATCGGTCGTAGAGATTCATCTCCTACCTCCCTTTTCAGATCGACGATATACTCTCAATTTACCATTACCTCTACTGATAACTGTTTCAGTACTGGTTTAGCTATCTGCTATATGTGGATGGGTGTCTTTTGGTAGGTATGTTTTTTATTACTTAAGACTCCTCAGCTATGGTTTGGCACTTTATGCATTTATATAAAGTTCTAAATATATGTATTGTACTTATATTTGCCATGAGTCAGGTTCATGTATTTCCTTCCGCAGACTGTCAGTTTCATATTTGGGAAATATTAACATCTTTTAAAGATTTTTTTTTCTTACCTGGGGTTTAGTCTTTTTTTAATTGACTACTTCTTGCAAATTGGGGGCGGCATTAGGCCCGCGGGTGCATCAAATGCTAATCTTTATTGCGTCATTCTTGGCGCGAAAATATTTTTGGCGGGGAAAAATACATCTATGACGCAACTTCGTCATTTCCGGCGTCATACTTGACGCCGAGACCTTTCACACGGTTGCGTCATTAGTGACGCGAGTGTGTCATTTCCGGTTATTTTTGGCACCAAAAAATTTTACGTTACGTTGTGCGTCATACTTGGCGCCAAACTTTTTCATTATTTCAATACCCCATTGTTGTTTGCCTCTTGCTTTTTTCTCTATCAGAGGCCTATGCTATTTGCATTTTTTCCCATTCCTGAAACTGTCATATAAGGAAATAGATAATTTTGCTTTATATGTTGTTTTTTCTCTTACATTTTGCAAGATGTCTCAATCTGATCCTGCCTCAGAAGTTTCTGCTGGAACATTGCTGCCTGACATCGGTTCTACCAAAGCTAAGTGCATTTGTTGTAAAATTGTTGAAATAATTTCGCCGAATTTCATTTGTAATAGTTGTCATGATAAACTTTTACATGCAGATAGTGTATCCATCAGTAATAGTACATTGCCAGTTGCAGTTCCTTCAACTTCTAATGTGCATGATATACCTGTAAATTTTAAAGAATTTGTTTCTGATTCTATCTTGAAGGCTTTGTCTGCATTTCCACCTTCTAATAAACGTAAAAGGTCTTTTAAAACTTCTCATTTAGTTGATGAAATTTCAAATGACCAACAACATAATAATTTATCCTCTTCTGATGAGGATCTATCTGATACAGAACATCCTTCCTCAGACATTGACACTGACAAATCTACTTATTTATTTAAAATAGAGTATATGCGTTCTTTATTAAAAGAAGTGTTGATTACTTTGGATATTGAGGTAACCAGTCCTCTTGATGTTCAGTCTAATAAACGTTTAAATGCTATTTTTAAACCTCCTATTCCTGAGGCTATTTCTGATATGATTTCTAAGGAATGGAATAAGCCAGGTACTTCTTTCATTCCTTCTTTAAGGTTTAAAAAATTGTATCCTTTACCAGCAAAATCTATAGAGTTTTGGGAAAAAATCCCCAAAGTTGATGGGACTATTTCTACTCTTGCTAAACGTACCACTATTCCTTTGGAAGATAGTACTTCCTTTAAGGATCCTTTAGATAGGAATCTTATCTAAGGAAGGTCTATTTATATTCAGGTCATCTTCTTAGACCTGCAATTTCTTTGGCTGATGTTGCGGCTGCATCAACTTTCTGGTTGGAGAATTTAGCACAACAGGAATTGGATTCTGACTTATCTAGCATCATTCGCTTACTGCAATATGCTAATCATTTTATTTGTGATGCCATTTTTGATATTATCAAAATTGATATTAGATCCATGTCTTTAGCTATATTAGCTAGAAGAGCTTTGTGGCTTAAATCTTGGAATGCTGATATGACATCTAAATCTAGATTACTATCTCTTTCTTTCTAAGGTAATAATTTATTTGGTTCTCAGTTGGATTCTATTATTTCAACTGTCACTGGGGGAAAGGGAGTTTTTCTGCCTCAGGATAAAAAACCTAAGGGTAAATCTAAGGCTTCTAACCATTTTCGTTCCTTTCGTCAGAATAAGGAAACAAAAACTTAATCCTCCCCACAAGGAATCTGCTTCCAATTGGAAGCCTTCCTCAAATTGGAATAAATCCAAGCCATTTAGGAAACCAAAGTCAGCCCCTAAGTCCGCATGAAGGTGCGGCCCTCATTCCAGCTCAGCTGGTAGGGGGCAGATTAAGGTTTTTCAAGGATATTTGGATAAAATCTGTCCAAAATCAATGGATTCAGAGCATTGTCTCTCAAGGGTATCGAATAGGATTTTTTCTATCACGTATCCTAGCAAATCCAGTAAAAGCTCAGGTTTTCCTGAAGTGTGTTTCAGACCTGGAGTCTTCAGGGGTAATCATGCCAGTTCCTCTTCAGAAACAAGGTTTGGGTTTTATTCAAATCTATTCATTGTCCCAAAGAAGGAAAATGTATTCAGACCAGTTCTGGATCTGAAAATTTTGAATTGTTATGTAAGAGTACCAACTTTCAAGATGGTGACTATAAGGACTATTCTGCCTTTTGTTCAGCGAGGACATTATGGCCTAGATTTGGAGTTCGGCGGTAGCCGTGAAAACCAGCGTTAGAGGCTCCTAACGCTGGTTTTGGCCGCCCGCTGGTATTTGGAGTCAGTGATTAAAGGGTCTAACGCTCACTTTTCAGACGCGACTTTTCCATACCGCAGATCCCCCTACGCCATTTGCGTATCCTATCTTTTCAATGGGATCTTTCTAACTCTGGTTTTTAGAGTCGTTTCTGAAGTGAGCGTTAGAGCTCTAACGTCAAAACTCCAGCCGCCGGAAAATAGCAGGAGTTAAGAGCTTTCTGGCTAACGCCGGTTCATAAAGCTCTTAACTACTGTACCCTAAAGTACACTAACACCCATCAACTACCTATGTACCCCTAAACCGAGCTCCCCCCACATCGCCGACACTCGATTAAAATTTTTAACCCCTAATCTGCCGACCGCCACCTACGTTATACTTATGTACCCCTAATCTGCTGCCCCTAACCCCGCCGACCCCTATATTACATTTATTAACCCCTAACCTGCCCCCCACAACATCGCCGCCAGCTACTTAAAATAATTAACCCCTAATCTTCCGACCGCAAAGCGCCGCCACCTACGTTATCCCTATGTACCCCTAATCTGCTACCCCTAACACCGCCGACCCCTATATTATATTTATTAACCCCTAATCTGCCCCCCTCAACGTCGCTGACACCTGCCTACACTTATTAACTCCTAATCTGCCGAGCGGACCTGAGCGCTACTATAATAAAGTTATTAACCCCTAATCCGCCTCACTAACCCTATCATAAATAGTATTAACCCCTAATCTGCCCTCCCTAACATCGCCGACACCTAACTTCAATTATTAACCCCTAATCTGACGACCGGAGCTCACCGCTATTCTAATAAATGTATTAACCCCTAAAGCTAAGTCTAACCCTAACACTAACACCCCCCTAACTTAAATATAATTTACATCTAACGAAATAAATTAACTCTTATTAAATAAATTATTCCTATTTAAAGCTAAATACTTACCTGTAAAATAAATCCTAATATAGCTACAATATAAATTATAATTATATTATAGCTATTTTAGGATTAATATTTATTTTACAGGCAACTTTGTATTTATTTTAACCAGGTACAATAGCTATTAAATAGTTAAGAACTATTTAATAGCTACCTAGTTAAAATAATAACAAATTTACCTGTAAAATAAATCCTAACCTAAGATATAATTAAACTTAACACTACCCTATCAATAAAATAATTAAATAAACTACCTACAATTACCTACAATTAACCTAACACTACACTATCAATAAATTAATTAAACACAATTGCTACAAATAAATACAATTAAATAAACTATCTAAAGTACCAAAAATAAAAAAGAACTAAGTTACAAAAAAATAAAAAAATATTTACAAACATAAGAAAAATATTACAACAATTTTAAACTAATTACACCTACTCTAAGCCCCCTAATAAAATAACAAAGCCCCCCAAAATAAAAAATTCCCTACCCTATTCTAAATTAAAAATGTTACAAGCTCTTTTACCTTACCAGCCCTGAACAGGGCCCTTTGCGGGGCATGCCCCAAGAAGTTCAGCTCTTTTGCCTGTAAAAGAATAAATACAATACCCCCCCCCCAACATTACAACCCACCACCCACATACCCCTAATCTAACCCAAACCCCCCTTAAATAAACCTAACACTAAGCCCCTGAAGATCTTCCTACCTTGTCTTCACCATCCAGGTATCACCGATCCGTCCTGGCTCCAACATCTTCATCCAACCCAAGCGGGGGTTGGCGATCCATAATCCGGTGCTGAAGAGGTCCAGAAGAGGCTCCAAAGTCTTCCTCCTATCCTGCAAGAAGAGGACATCCGGACCGGCAAACATCTTCTCCAAGCGGCATCTTCGATCTTCTTCCATCCGGAGCGAAGCGGCAGGATCCTGAAGACCTCCAGCGCGGAACATCCATCCGGACCGACGACTGAACGACGAATGACTGTTCCTTTAAGGGACGTCATCCAAGATGGCGTCCCTCGAATTCCGATTGGCTGATAGGATTCTATCAGCCAATCGGAATTAAGGTAGGAATTTTCTGATTGGCTGATGGAATCAGCCAATCAGAATCAATTTCAATCCGATTGGCTGATCCAATCAGCCAATCAGATTGAGCTCGCATTCTATTGGCTGATCGGAACAGCCAATAGAATGCGAGCTCAATCTGATTGGCTGATTGGATCAGCCAATCGGATTGAACTTGATTCTTATTGGCTGATTCCATCAGCCAATCAGAAAATTCCTACCTTAATTCCGATTGGCTGATAGAATCCTATCAGCCAATCGGAATTCGAGGGACGCCATCTTTGATGACGTCCCTTAAAGGAACAGTCATTCGTCGTTCAGTCGTCGGTCCGGATGGATGTTCCGCGCTGGAGGTCTTCAGGATCCTGCCGCTTCGCTCCGGATGGAAGAAGATCGAAGATGCCGCTTGGAGAAGATGTTTGCCGGTCCGGATGTCCTCTTCTTGCAGGATAGGAGGAAGACTTTGGAGCCTCTTCTGGACCTCTTCAGCACCGGATTATCGATCGCCAACCCCGCTTGGGTTGGATGAAGATGTTGGAGCCAGGACGGATCGGTGATACCTGGATGGTGAAGACAAGGTAGGAAGATCTTCAGGGGCTTAGTGTTAGGTTTATTTAAGGGGGGTTTGGGTTAGATTAGGGGTATGTGGGTGGTGGGTTGTAATGTTGGGGGGGGGTATTGTATTTATTCTTTTACAGGCAAAAGAGCTGAACTTCTTGGGGCATGCCCCGCAAAGGGCCCTGTTCAGGGCTGGTAAGGTAAAAGAGCTTGTAACTTTTTTAATTTAGAATAGGGTAGGGAATTTTTTATTTTGGGGGGCTTTGTTATTTTATTAGGGGGCTTAGAGTAGGTGTAATTAGTTTAAAATTGTTGTAATATTTTTCTTATGTTTGTAAATATTTTTTTATTTTTTGTAACTTAGTTCTTTTTTATTTTTGGTACTTTAGCTAGTTTATTTAATTGTATTTATTTGTAGGAATTGTGTTTAATTAATTTATTGATAGTGTAGTGTTAGGTTAATTGTAGGTAATTGTAGGTAGTTTATTTAATTTTTTTATTGATAGTGTAGTGTTAGGTTTAATTATATCTTAGGTTAGGATTTATTTTACAGGTAAATTTGTTATTATTTTAACTAGGTAACTATTAAATAGTTCTTAACTATTTAATAGCTATTGTACCTGGTTAAAATAATTACAAAGTTGCCTGTAAAATAAATATTAATCCTAAAATAGCTACAATGTAATTATAATTTATATTGTAGCTATATTAGGATTTATTTTACAGGTAAGTATTTAGCTTTAAATAGGAATCATTTATTTAATAAGAGTTAATTTATTTCGTTAGATGTAAATTATATTTAAGTTAGGGGGGTGTTAGTGTTAGGGTTAGACTTAGCTTTAGGGGTTAATACATTTATTAGAATAGCGGTGAGCTCCGATCGGAAGATTAGGGGTTAATAATTGAAGTTAGGTGTCGGCGATGTTAGGGAGGGCAGATTAGGGGTTAATACTATTTATGATAGGGTTAGTGAGGCGGATTAGGGGTTAATAACTTTATTATAGTAGCGCTCAGGTCCGCTCGGCAGATTAGGAGTTAATAAGTGTAGGTAGGTGGCGGCGATGTTGGGAGCGGCAGATTAGGGGATAATAAATATAATATAGGGGTCGGCGATGTTAGGGCAGCAGATTAGGGGTACATAGGGATAACGTAGGTTGCGGCGGTTTACGGAGCGGCAGATTAGGGGTTAAAAAAAATATGCAGGGGTCAGCGATAGCGGGGGCGGCAGAATAGGGGTTAATAAGTGTAAGGTTAGGGGTGTTTAGACTCGGGGTACATGTTAGAGTGTTAGGTGCAGACGTAGGAAGTGTTTCCCCATAGGAAACAATGGGGCTGCGTTAGGAGCTGAACGCTGCTTTTTTGCAGGTGTTAGGTTTTTTTTCAGCTCAAACAGCCCCATTGTTTCCTATGGGAGAATCGTGCACGAGCACGTTTTTGAGGCCGGCCGCGTCCGTAAGCAACTCTGGTATCGAGAGTTGCATTTGCGGTAAAAATGCTCTACGCTCCTTTTTTGGAGCCTAACGCAGCATTTGTTTGAACTCTCGATACCAGAGTTAAATTTATGGTGCGGCCAGAAAAAAGCCCGCGGAGCGTTAACAGCCCTTTTACCGCCAAACTCCAAATCTAGGCCTATATGTCCACAATAGACTTACAGGATGCATACCTTCATATTCCGATTCATCCAGAACATTATCAGTTTCTGAGATTCTCTTTTCTAAACAAGCATTACCAATTTGTTGCTCTTCCATTTGGCCTAGCAACAGCTCCAAGAATCTTTTCAAAGGTTCTGGGTGCCCTACTCTCTGTAATCAGAGAACACGGTATTGCAGTGTTTCCTTATTTGGACGATATCTTGGTACTAGCTCAGTCTTTACGTACTGCAGAATCTCACACAAATCAACTAGTGTTGTTTCTTCAGAAACATGGTTGGAGGATCAATTTACCAAAAAGTTTCTTGATTCCTCAGACAAGGGTCACCTTTTTAGGCTTCCAGATAGATTCAGTGTCCATGACTCTGTCTCTAACAGACAAGAGACGTTTAAAATTGGTTGCAGCCTGCCGGCACCTTCAGTCTCAGTCATTCCCTTCAGTGGCTATGTGCATGGAAGTTTTAGGTCTCATGACTGCAGCATCGGACGCGATCCCCTTTGCTCGTTTTCACATGAGACTTCTACAGCTTTGTATGCTGAATCAATGGTGCAGGGATTATACAAAGATATCACAATTAATATCCTTGAATCCCAATGTACGACACTCTCTGACATGGTGGATAGATCACCATTGTTTAGTTCAAGGGGCTTCTTTTGTTCGGCCAACCTGGACTGTGATCACAACAGATGCGAGTCTTTCAGGTTGGGGAGCTGTTTGGGGATCTCTGACAGCACAAGGGGTTTGGAAATCTCAAGAGGCGAGATTACCAATAAATATTTTAGAACTCCGTGCAATTCTCAGAGCTCTTCAGTTTTGGCCTTTGTTAAGAGAGAACCGTTCATTTGTTTTCAGACAGACAATATCACAACAGTGGCATATGTCAATCATCAGGTTGACTCACAGTCCTCAAGCTATGAAAGAAGTATCTCGGATACTTGTTTGGGCGGAATCCAGCATCTGTCTAATCTCTGCGGTGCATATCCCAGGTGTAGACAATTGGGAGGCGGATTATCTCAGCCGCCAGACTTTACATCCAGGGGAGTGGTCTCTCCATCCAGATGTATTTTCTCAGATTATTCAGATGTGGGGTCTTCCAGAGATAGATCTCATGGCCTCTCATCTAAACAAGAAACTTCCCAGATACCTGTCCAGGTCCAGGGATGTTCAGGCGGAAGCAGTGGATGCGCTGACACTTCCTTGGTGTTATCGCCCTGCTTACATTTTCCCGCCTCTAGTTCTCCTTCCAAGAGTGATTTCCAAAATCATCATGGAACAATCATTTATGTTGCTGGTGGCTCCAGCATGGCCACACAGGTTTTGGTATGCGGATCTGGTTCGGATGTCCAGTTGCCCACCTTGGCCACTTCCGTTATGGCCAGACCTACTATCTCAAGGTCCGTTTTTCCATCAGGATCTCAAATCATTAAATTTGAAGGTATGGTAATTGAACGCTTAGTACTAAGTCATAGAGGTTTCTCTGACACAGTGATTAATACTATGTTACAAGCTCGTAAATCTGTCTCTAGAAAGATTTATTATAGAGTTGGGAACACTTACATTTCATGGTGTTCTTCTCATAAATTCTCTTGGCATTCTTTTAGAATTCCTAGAATTTTACAGTTTCTTCAGGATGGTTTGGATAAGGGTTTTTCTGCAAGTTCCTTGAAAGGACAAATCTCCTCTCTTTCTGTTCTATTTCACAGAAAGATTGCTATACTTCCTGATATACACTGTTTTGTACAGGCTTTAGTTCGTATTAAGCCTGTTATTAAATCAATTTCTCCTCCTTGGAGTCTTAAATTGGTTCTGAAGGCTTTACAGGTTCCTCCATTTGAACCTGTGCATATTTTGGACATTAAACTACTTTCTTGGAAAGTGTTGTTCCTTTTTGGCCATCTCTTCTGCTAGAAGAGTTTCTGAGCTATCTGCTCTTTCTTGTGTCTCCTTTTCTGATTTTTCATCAGGATAAGTCAGTTTTGCGGACTTCTTTTCAATTTTTACCTAAGGTTGTGAATTCTAACAACATTAGTAGAGAAATTGTTGTCCCTTCCATGTGCCCTAATCCTAAGAATTCTTTGGAAAGATCCTTACATTCTTTGGATGTGGTAAGAGCTTTGAAATATTATGTGGAAGCTACTAAAGATTTCAGGAAGACTTCCAGTCTATTTGTTTTATTTTCTGGTCCTAGGAAAGGTCAGAAGTCTTCTGCTATTTCCTTGGCTTCTTGGTTGAAACTTTTGATTCATCAAGCTTATTTGGAGTCGGGTCATGCCCCGCCTCAGAGAATTACAGCTCATTCTACTAGATCAGTCTCCACTTCATGGGCTTTTAAGAATGAAGCTTCAGTTGATCAGATTTGCAAAGCGGCAACTTGGTCCTCTTTGCATACATTTACTATGATGTATTTGCTTCTTCGGAAGCAGTTTTTGGTAGAAAAGTTCTTCAGGCAGCTGTTTCAGTTTGATTCTTCTGCTTTTGATTTAAGTTTTTTTCTTTCAAAAATGAAAATAAACTTATTTTTTGGGGTTGTGGATTAATTTTTTCAGCGGTATATGGCTGTTTTTATTTTATTCCATCCCTCTCTAGTGACTCTTGAGTGGAGATCCACATCTTGGGTATTGATATCCCATATGTCACTAGCTCATGGACTCTTGCCAATTACATGAAAGAAAACATAATTTATGTAAGAACTTACCTGATAAATTCATTTCTTTCATATTGGCAAGAGTCCATGAGGCCCACCCTTTTTATGGTGGTTATGATTTTTTGTATAAAGCACAATTATTTCCAAATTTCCTTTGTTGATGCTTTCTACTCCTTTCTTTATCACCCCACTGCTTGGCTATTCGTTAAACTGAATTGTGGGTGTGGTGAGGGGTGTATTTATAGGCATTTTGAGGTTTGGGAAACTTTGCCCCTCCTGGTCGGATTGTATATCCCATATGTCACTAGCTCATGGACTCTTGCCAATATGAAAGAAATGAATTTATCAGGTAAGTTCTTACATAAATTATGTTTTTTTATAGATAATTCTTTTTTTGGTGGAGGGTTACTTGTAGTGCTTTTTTAATTTGAAAATTAGCTAAATCAATTTAGAGCAATGCCATTCAAAAGGCCCTTGAAGGGCTATTGTTGTAGTTTAGTGTTAGTATAGTTTTTTTTTATTTTGGGGTGTTTTTTTAAGTGGGGAATTAGAATAAATTTTTTTGGTAATTTGTTTGTTGTTTTCTGTAATGGTACTTTTTTCAGTATTGTTATGTTTTTTTATTTTTCAAGTAAGGTCAGTTTTTTTATTTTTAAGGTAAGGTTAGTTTTTTTTTATTTTTTCAGGTGAGATTTTTTATTTTAAAGGTACTGTTAGTTTTTTAGGGGATAACTTTGGGGGGTAACTTAGGGGATGTTTGGTTAGGTGATTAGTTGGTTAGGGGGTTTAGATGTTTGTAGGAAACTTTGCGATGGAGGTTGTTGCAGTTTAGGGGTTAATAGTGTAAAGGGTTATTTTGTGGTTGGGTTGTGGTAGTGTAGGGGTTAATATTATAGTGGGTTACTTTGTGGTGGGGGTTGCTGCGGTTTAGGTGTTAATAGTGTAGTGGGTTACTTTTCGATGGGGTGAGTGGCGGTTTAGGGGTTAATAACATAGTGGGTTACTTTGCGATGTGGGTGTGTGGAAGTTTAGGAGGAAATAGAATAGTTTAGTGCAACTGTTTGCAATGGGCGTTGTGGCAGTTTAGGGGTTAATAGTGTAGAGGGTTATTTTGTGGTTAGGTTGTGGTAGTGTAGGGGTTAATATTATAGTGGGTTACTTTGTGGTGGGGGTTGCTGCGGTTTAGGTGTTAATAGTGTAGTGGGTTACTTTTCGATGGGGGTGAGTGGCGGTTTAGGGGTTAATAGCATAGTGGGTTACTTTGCGATGTGGGTGTGTGGAAGTTTAGGAGGAAATAGAATAGTTTAGTGAAACTTTTTCCCCTGGCCAAACTCTTTAGGTTGTTTAAAATGTTTGATCATTAAATGCGATTGCGTTCAAGCGATCACATTTATTTTCAACTTGTAATACGATTGGACATTGCTACTCTGAGCCACCCATAGAAAATTTGGGGAGCATAAATTACCATGAGTTTGCTCAAATTAATTTACGGTAATTTAAACAGCGCGTCACTTGTAATATGGATTTGAGCGTAAAGAACCCAGCTATCTTGCGATCACGTTTACGCTCCTCACGCTAATGATAGCACTCCACTTATATATATGAGTACATGTAATTTAATAAATCACTATTATCCTTTGATTTTCAGTCCTCTTAGGCGACATTGGGCAAATCAAACAGATGATTTTTTAACTCATAAACAAACATCAATGACAATGTGTTTTTTATATGTCCAAATGACAAACTTCCATTGAGTTTTATTGATGTGAATTCTCCTTTCTTTTAGATTCCTGTTGCGTTTCTGATGAGTTTTCTGGATTCTCTAGAGGCTGGTTATGGAAAATACAAGAATCCTTATCATAACCAGATTCATGCAGCGGATGTTACACAGACTGTACATTGCTTTCTCCTGAGGACGGGCATGGTGGTAAAGTCATTGTTTTCAGTTCATATTTAACTTTATGTTATACTGTGAGAAAAGATGACTCTATTAGGCCAGTGAGGATAGTCATATATTAATTTAAAGGGATACTAACCCCAATTTTTTTCTTTTATGATTCAGATGGAGCATGCAATTTTAAGATACTTTCTAATTTACTTCTACTATCAATTTTTATTTGTTCTCTTGGTATCTTTATTTAAAAAAGCAGGAATGCAAGCTTAGGAGCGAGCCTATTTTTTGTTCAGCACCATGGGTAGCACTTGCTGATTGGTGGCTACATTTAGCCACCAATCAGCAAGCGCTACCCAGGATTCTGAACCAAAAATGGGCCGGCTCCAAAGCTTACATTCCTGCTTTTGAAATAAATATACACAGAGAATTAAGAAAAATTTATACTAGGAGTAAATTAGAAAGTTGTTTAAAATTGCATGCTCCATCTGAATCACGAAAGAAAAAAATGTGGGTTTAGTATACCTTTAATAAAAGCAATATTAGAAAATCTTATTTCTATTTTCACACTAAAATATTCCAGCAATTTCTGATCATTAATATTTTGTATTTATTATTTTATACATTGACCTGTGCTACTATATATCACACATCTATATATTGATACATATTGATATAGGTCAAATATAAATTGTAGTATATAATTTTCTCTCCAACTAGATGGTGCACTGTTTTGGTCTTAACCTATTATTGGTAGCTGATAAATACTGATGGCTATTGTCAGGGATGGAAACATATCACTATTTCTTACCAGTCAGGGTAAGAACTTATTTAGTTTACTAAATGTTAAATATAGAAGAAACCAAATTTGTTGCTATTCAGAAACTAGTGGAAATTTACTGACAAGGTTAATACCACCCAACTTAGGGCTAGATTATAAATAGTGCTAACTGTTGCATGCAAGTGATTTGGGGTTTTTTCTCTATGTGCAACAGAAATAGTGTGCGTATTATGAGTTGAAAGTAAAAGCATTCTCTCGAGCACAATCGTGATTTAATCTCTTCGGGTTAGCACAACTTGAGAGTTCTACCTATATATTTATAGGAATAGATATATATTATAATTATCATATATATATATATATATATATATATATATATATATATATATATATATATAAAAATATGCATTTACAATAAAAAGTATATTGTTCTGTATGTGAAGAACATAGGAATGTGAACTATAAATAACTCCTGTTGGGTTAGCGTTCTAATATAGGCATTAGTTTTTTTTCTCAGTTTGCGCTCTTCATTGACTTCTATGGGGAGAACATTAACAAGGTCATGATATTTGGTTAGCGTGCAACGTGTTTCACTTGTCCACAAACTTTAAACTTGTAATACACCCTAACACCCACTATCTTTAATTTAATTAAAATAAATCTAAATAAAAATTACTATCATTAACTAAATAATTCCTATTTAAAACTAAATACTTACCTATAAAATAAAACCTAAGCTAGCTACAATATAACTAATAGTTACATTGTAGCTATCTTAGGTTTAATTTTTATTTCACAGGCAAGTTTGTATTTATTTTAACTAGGTAGACTAGTTAGTAAATAGTTATTAACTATTTACTAGCTACCTAGTTAAAATAAATACAAATTTACCTGTAAAATAAAACCTAACCTTTTTTACACTAACACCTAACCATACACTACAATTAAATAAATTTCATTTATTAAATACAATTAACTAAATTACAAAAACAAACAAACACTAAATTACACAAAATAAAAAATAAATTAATAAATATTTAAACTAATTACACCTAATCTAATAGCCCTATCAAAATAAAAAAGCCCCCCCAAAATAAAAAACCCACTAGCCTAAACTAAACTGCCAATAGCCCTTAAAAGGGCCTTTTGCGGGGCATTGCCCCAAAGAAATCAGCTCTTTTACCTGTAAAAAAAAATACAAACAACCCCCCCAACAGTAAAACCCACCACCCACACAACCAACCACCCAAATAAAATCCTATCTAAATAAATCTAAGCTCCCCATTGCCCTGAAAAGGGCATTTGGATGGGCATTGCCCTTAAAAGCCCTTAGTTTAGGCTAGGGTTTTTATTATTTTGGGGGGGCTTTTTTATTTTGATAGGGCCATTAGATTAGGTGTAATTAGTTTAAATATTTTATAATTTATTTTTTTATTTTGTGTAATTTAGTGTTTGTTTGTTTTTGTAATTTAGTTAATTGTATTTAATAAATGAAATTTATTTAATTGTAGTGTATGGTTAGGTGTTATTTTACAGGTAAATTTGTATTTATTTTAACTAGGTAGCTAGTAAATAGTTAATAACGATTTACTAACTAGTCTACCTAGTTAAAATAAATACAAATTTGCCTGTGAAATAAAAATAAAAGTTAGTGGGTGTTAGGGTTAGACTTAGGGTTAGGTTTAGGTGTTAATAACTTTAGTATAGTGGCGGCGATTTTGGGGTCAGCAGATTAGGGGTTAATAACAGTAATGTAGGTTGCGGCGATGTTAGGGACAGCAGATTAGGGTTTAATAATATTTAACTAGTGTTTGCGATGCAGGAGTACGGCGGTTTAGGGGTTAATATGTTTATTATAGTGGCGACGATGTCCGGAGCGGCAGATTAGGGGTTAATAATTTTATTTTAGTGTTTGCGATGCGGGAGGGCCTTGGTTTAGGGGTTAATAGGTAGTTAATGGGTGTTAGTGTACTTTTTAGCACTTTAGTTATGATTTTTATGTTACGGCTTTGTAGCGTAAAACCCATAACTACTGACTTACAGTTTACAGTACGGATCTTATAGTTATGTGCTGTACTGCTCACTATTTGGCCGGACAGGCAAACTCGTAATACTGACGCTGTCGAAGTCCCATTGAAAAAGGACTTTTTGAATCTGTGGTAGTTACATTGCGTTACGGCCAAAAAAGTGTGCGGTACAGCTATACCTGCAAAACTCGTAATAGCAGCGGTAGTGAAAAAGCAGCGTTATGAAGCTTTTTCACTCATAACGCAAAACTCGTAATCTAGCTGAATATTATCAGCAAATATTGCAAACTGTCATTAAAAAATCTCAGGCTTGATTATGACACGCTGGATAATAGGGACTCACTATTAAAAAAAGTAGTAGAGGTTTTATCTTAAAGAGATAGTAAAGGTTATAGCTAAAAGGACTCAGATCCCAATTTTTTTCTTTCATGATTCAGATAGCGCCTAAAATTTTAATTAACTTTTTATAATTTGCTTTGTTCCCTTGGCATCCTTTGTTGAAATACATGCCTAGAAAGTTTTAGAAGCTGGGAGATAGCTGCTGATTGTTGCCTGCACATATATGCGTCTTGTCATTGCATTACCAATGTGTCCAGCTAGCTCCCAGTGGTGCATTTATGCTCCTTCAATAAAAGATACAAAGAGAATGAAGCAAAATCGATTAATAGAAGTAAATTGAAAAGTTGTGTAAAAATGTATGCACTGTCTAAATCATGAATGAAAATATTTGTTTGCTATGATTTTTTTAACTTTACTGCAATGGATCAATTTGGTTGTGTAATAAGTAATTGCTAATCAATTGTTTCTTAATTTATGTTGCAATTTACTCTTTTGTGGTTCCCCTTATTATGTTTAAATACAAAACTGAGATTTAGGGAGATATTTATCAAATCGTCAACCTCGGTGCATTCGCCGGCGTCAATACGCTCGCCAGACATCGCTGATGCGGATCCAAATACAATGCCCTTATTTATAAAAGAAAAAACATCAAAAACACACGCGTCAAGTACGGCGCAATGAGCATCGGACTGTTGTTAACTAACAGTCATCGATGCCGCAGTTATTCAGGTTTTTCCCAACTTTATTTATACCATTTCATTACTGTCAATGAACAAGCACATTTCTCTAAAGCTAATCTTTTATTTTTCATCTGTTAATGTCCAAGAAATAGCTACATTTATACCTCAACAAACAATATCTCATAGAAAGTTATAATTATATAAATGAATGTGTATTTGTATTTCTAGAAGTCATGATATGCTTTTATCTCATGTATGGTCCCTAAATTCCTTTTTTTGTTCTAAACAATGTTGTCTTTCATATCCCTGTGTTTATTTATACCACTATATGTTTATAGTGTAAATGTATTATTATTCTGAGCAGGAATAATTGTACATATAACATGTAATCAGGGTATCATATGTATTTATTTACAATCAATGGATATTTTAAGAGCTGGGCCAGTTTCTTCTCTGCACCTGTGTAACCCCTCCTGATTGCAATCTAGTTTTAAAAACCACCCCTACACAGGTGTTATACAATGGGCTGGCATATAAGATGACATTTCTTACTGAAAAAGAAATTCAAGAGAAGGAAGAAATACACTGAAAATAGCATGTCAGTAAAGAGGTGATTTTAATTTTTGCTGTATCTGATTCATGACAGTTTAATGTTAAGTGAGCTATCCCTTTGAGCTATCAGTTTAAGATTATAATGAATCAAACATCAATTCAAATTTTAAAATCATTGTCTAAAATATTACACTGTGTGTCCTAATGTCAGCATCAATGTTTATAGTTAATACTAATTTCACATATACATATTTTCAAAGTATAATACACAATGTAACAAATGGCACTTACAAGTTCTGATGAGTGATCAATGACACATGTATTGAGCAATTTGATTTGTTAGTGATAGTTTAAAATGTATATTTAAATCATATTGGCTGATGTCATAAATCATGTGATTATGTATATTCCAAACAAAAATTCACTAGTGTGTGGAGTTTGCGTCATAATTGGTGTTAAAAGTGTTGCGTCAAATTTGGTGCGAAGTGGAGAGTGGGACTTGTATTACATGGCTTAAACATGGTTCAAATAGTTTTTTCCAAAAAAATAAAAAGGAAGTTAGCTATATTATGTTGTGTATTTATTTAATTTATTTCTAATGACACGGTGAGTCCACGGATCATCATAATTACTATTGGGAATATCACTCCTGACCAGCAGGAGGAGGCAAAGAGCACCACAGCAAAGCTGTTAAATACCACTTCCTTGCCCACAACCCCCAGTCATTCTCTTTGCTTGTATCAGTTGTAAGGTTTGTTATTTTTTAAGCAGAGCAGGTTTGCTCTGGTCTTTTTTCTGGGGTTTAGCCGTAGTCCATGTCAGTCTCTTCAGTAGAGCAGTGGTGGCTTTTAAGCTTCTTGGGAACTTGTGGGGTATAATCCTTACTGTGCCTCCCAAGTTGTTTGTGCTGCCCTTTTGGTAAAATACTTTGTATGTTTACTTGGTCTTTTCTTTTGTATCCACAACCCTCCACGGCACTTCTCCTTCAACAAACCCACAACCAACCTCCGACAGTACCACCCGCCCCGCAGAAACTGGAACAACATCACCCAAGACCAACTTCACCGCACCCTAAACAAATCCTCCCCACCTACCTCCACAGACGCCAACTCCTCCGCCCACAACCTCCACCTCTGGATTACAGACTGCTCCAACACCCTTGCCCCCCTCAAAAAACCGTCCAGCTGCTAAACCATAAACAAGGCCAGCTGGTTCACCCCAGCCCTCCAGGACTCCAAACGCCACTGCAGATGATTGGAAAGAACCTGGAGATCCAGCAAGACCCTTCAGGAAAAAGCTGCCTTTAAGGAAGCAATCACCACCCACACCACCTCATAAAAACCGCCAAAAAAACAGCCATCCAAGACAGAATCAACTCTAACGCACACAACAGCAAGGAGTTGTTCTCAGTCATCAAGGAATTCTCTAAACCCAACAGCGACACCACCAATATCACACCCTCCCAGGACCTCTGCAATACCCTCGCTGCACACTTCCACTGCAAGATGCTCGACATCTATGACAGTTTCATGCCTCATAACTCAACCTCCACCCCCCACCCCCTACATCCAATGACACCGCTCCCAAATTCACCCCCCAGGCCACACACAGACTATCTGGAGCTCCCTCACCACAGATGACACCCTCAAAATCATGAAATCCACTCCAGTGCACCCTTGGACCCATGCCCCCATCCATATTCAACAAAGCAAGCAACACCATCGCCCCTGAACTCCGCCGCACCATCAACTGCTCCATCAAAACCAGCACCCAGATGTCTGGAAACATGCAGAACTGAAACCCTCGGCAGACCCCACAGACCCGAATAACTACCCCCCCATCTCACTACTCCCCTTCCCGGCCAAAGTCATAGAGAAGTCCATCAATTTGCAACTTATTAACCACATTGAGGCCAACCACACCCTGGACCACTCCCAATCCGGTTTCAGAAGCAACCGCAGCACCGAGACTGCCCTCCTCACCATCACAGACAACATCTGTGCAATGCTCGACCATGGAGAAACTGCCGCCCTCATCCTCCTACACCTCTAAGCAGATTTTGACACTGTCGACCACAACACCCTCCGCACCTGCCTACATGATGCCGGCATCCACAGCAAAGCCCTGGAATGGATCCCCTCCTTCCTCATGGGCAGGACATAGAAAGTCAGACTCCCGCCCTTCTCCTCCAAACCCACACCAGTCAAATGCAGTGTACAGTAAGGCTCTTCGCTGAGCCCCACCCTCTTCAACATCTACATGGCCCCTCTCGCCACCATCATCCAACACCACAACCTCAAAATCGGCTCCTATGCCGAAGACACCCAGTTAATCATCTCACCCGAGATCCCACCACCGCCAAAAAGAATGTCCACGAAGGCCTGACAGCAGTCGCCGCCTGGATGAATGACAACCAGCTCAAACTAAACACAGACAAAACCGAAGTTCTCCTCCTCAGACCCAATAAATTTGCAAGGGATGACTCCTGGTGGCCCACAGCACTCAGTCACCCTCCAACCCCAACCAACCACGCACAAAATCTAGGCTTCACCCTGGACTCCTCACTCTCCATGGACTGACAAATCTATGCCATCACCTCAACATGCTTCCACATTCTCCACCTGCTACGAAAAATCTTCAAGTGGATCCCTACCGAAACCAAGAAAACAGTCACCCATGCCCTCGTCATCAGCCGGTTGGACTACAGCAACGCACTCTACACAGGCTCCACCATAAAACTCCAAAAGAGCACCAACGTATACAGAACGCCTCAGCCAGACTCATCCTCAACATCCCTCTCCAATGCCACATCACCGAACACCTAAGGAACCTTCACTGGCTCCCCATCAACAAGATAATCACCTTCAAGCTCCTTACCCACGCGTTCAAGGCCCTACACAACATCAGACCCAAAAACATCAACCACCGCTTAAATTTCTATACCCCCGCCAGTCATTCCCCGCATCAGCAAATCCACAGCGGGCAGAAGATCCTTCTCCCACATGGCAGCAAACAAATGGAACACCCTCCCGCTGCACCTCAGACAATCCACCTCCCTTACAAAGTTCAGAAAGGACCTCAAAACCTTGCTCTTCGACTGAACACCCATCCGCTCCCCCATCCTCTTTCCCTTAGTGACCTTGAGACCCGCACAGGTGATTAGTTTGCGCTCTATAAGTACCCAATAGATAGCTAGAGATAGACACAGGTCCATGTTAAGAACGTACCTTTCAAACCTAGTGAGCTGCCCTGATTGTTATGGAGGTAAGTGCTTTGTTATTTTCTGATATGAATGGTTCGGAAAGATTTGGCACTTATGGAGTTAATTTGGAGACATTTTTCCTGTGTGTGCAGGATTTGTTTTATTGCAGTTTTGTGGGGCACTGCTGGGTTTTGTTGACTCTGTTAGGTTTTTATTATGGCTCTGTGTATTAGTATCTGATGTTTTTTATTTGCTGTGGACTTCCCTTATTCAGATGGGTCATCAGTGTATGTAGTCTGCTTGTTTTTTATTGATAGCACTTTTTACTTTCTTCCCTGCAGCTGTTGGTTACGTCATGTGTAATGCCGGCCGGGAGGTGTTTGTGCACGCCCACAATTGGCAGAGTTAGCTTTGCGCTTTTTTTTGTGCGCTTTTTCTGGGGATCTTTTTTTCTTGTTGGCTTCTGTTCTGGCTGTTTCGTATGAGCGGTTGCTGACAGGGGAGTTCCGTATCACTATCTGGGCTGCGCTTGGGTTATGCTTTCCTTTGTTCTGTGGGAGGTTTGGTAAGCACCTCAGCAAGGTCTGCTGTGGTGTAGGGGTGCAGTAAAGGTTTATTTGGTTTTATTATTTCTCCCTTGGTAACATTTTTTTTGCTCTTAAAGTGACAGTAACGGTTTTATTTTTTATATCATATATATTTTTTTTTTGATCCTGTGTGTGTTAAAGATGAATCAAGAGGACCTGCAAGCTGTGACTTGATCTTTATGTCTAGATGCTAATGTTTTTTTGTTCCTCGTTTATTGAGAGAACATTGCATTACAGGGATAGGCTTTTTGTTTCAGAGCCTTCATTTTATAAGGAGAATGGTGTTCAGGAGTCTCCTGTTCAAGCTATACTGCAGCTTTCTCTCCAATCATCCCAATCTCTATCCTCTCCTCATGCAGTGCCCTGGGTTTCATCTCAGGTTGGTTTTTCTTTGCAGGATATTGCTACTCACATATCCTCTGCTGTATCTGAGGCTTTGTCTGCTTTTCCTGTGTTACAGGGGAAGCGCAAAAGGAAGTATAAGGTTTCTGACTCTGTTGCAGTTATGTCAAATGTTTCTTCCCATAGGTCTGAGGGGGAAGATACTTCGGTAATGTCTGAGGGTGAAATTTCAGACTCTGATAGTGTAATTCCTTCCACTGATTCTGAGGCTGTTTCTTTTAGATTTAAGCTGGAATACCTTCATTTGTTACTCAGGGAAGTTTTGGCTACTTTGATGACTCTGACTCGACAGTCATAGTTACTGCCAAGAAGGCTAGTAAACAATACGTTTTTTGATGTTCCTTCCGTGGTGGAAGTTTTTCCTGTTCCAGATCGTGTTTCAGAGATTATTACAGGGGAATGGGAGAAGCCTGGATTCCTTTTTCTCCTTCTCCAATTTTTAGGAAGATGTTTCCTATTGCGGATTATATTAAAGAATCTTGGCAGACTTTTCCCAAGTTGGAGGGAGCTATTTCTACCTTGGCTAAAAGAACCACTATTCCTATTGAGAATAGTTGTTCTTTCAAGGACCCCATGGATAAGAAGTTGGAGGCTTTGCTTAAAAAGATGTATGTTCACCAGGGGTTTCAATGGCAGTCTGCTGTGTGTATTGCTACTGTTACTAGCGCGGCAGCTTATTGGTTTGATGCGTTGGCTGAATCTATTCAGCAGGATACTCCTCTGGAGGAGATTCTGAATAGAATCAAGGCTTTGAAGTTGGCCAATTCCTTTATTGCTGATGCTTCTTTACAGGTTATCAAGTTGGGAGCAAAGATCTCTGGCTTTGCTATTCTGGAAAGCAGGGCCTTATGGTTAAAGTCCTGGTCTGCGGATGTGTCCTCTAAATCTAAGCTTTTATCCATTCCTTACAAGGGTAAGACCTTGTTTAGGCCAGGTTTGGCTGAGATTATTTCTGACATTACGGGAGGGAAGGGGCATTCTCTCCCTCAGGATAAGAGAAATAAACAGAAAAGTCGTCAGAGTAATTTTTGTTCCTTTCGTAACTACTCTGGTAAGTCTTCCTCCTCTTCCTGCAAACAGGATCAGTCCAGGCCCTCTTAGAAGTCTAATCAGTCCAGGAGCAAGGGGAAACAATCTAAGAAGCCTGTTGCTGATTCAAAGTCATCATGAAGGGTCTACCCCTGATCCCGGGGAGGATCTTGTGGGGGCAGACTTTCTTTGTTCGCTCAAGCTTAGGTTCGGGATGTTCCGGATCCCTGGGTGGTAGATATTGTGTCCCAGGGATACGAGCTAGAGTTCAAGACCTTTCCTCCCAGGGGAAGGTTTCTTCTCTCCAGGTTATCTGTAGACCAGATAAAAAGAAGGGCATTCTTAAGTTGTGTTCAGGATCTTTCTGACATGGGAGTAATCATTCCCATTCCAGTTCTGGAGCAGGGGCTAGGTTTGTATTCCAATCTGTTTATAGTTCCCAAAAAGGAGGGAACTTTGAGACCCATCTTAGATCTCACGTGTGTAAACACTAGATTACAAGTTTTATGTTAGAGGCTGTGCGGTGCTAACGAGCAGTTTTCCCTCACAACTCACTTACCTACAGTGCTGGTATTACAAGTTTTCAGAAACCCGTCGTTAAAAGACAAGAAGTGAGCGTTGAGCAAAATTTTGCTCATTACCGCACTCCAATACCAGCGTTGCTTAAGTCTGGTGTAATGTACTCGTGCACGATTTCCCCATAGGAATCAACGGGGAGAGCCGGCTGAAAAAAAGTCTAACACCTGCCAAAAAGCAGTGTAAAACTCCTTAACGCAGCCCCATTGATTCCTATGGGGAAATAAAAGTTATGTCTACACCTAACACCCTAACATGAACCCCCGAGTCTAAACACCCCTAATCCTACATTTATTAACCCCTAATCTGCCACCCCTGGCATTGCCGACACCTGCATTATATTATTAACCCCTAATCTGCCGCTCCGGACACCGCCGCCACCTACATTATATGTATTAACCCCTAATCTGCTGCCCCCAACATCGCCGCAACCTACATTATATTTATTAACCCATAATCTGCCTCCCCCAATGTCGCCGCCACCTACCTACACTTATTAACCCCTAATCTGTCGTCCGGAACGTCGCCGCCACTATAATAAACATATTAACCCCTAAACCGCCGCCCTCCCGCCTCACAAACATTAGTTAAATATTATTAACCCCTAATCTTCAGTCCCTAACATCGACGCCACCTACCTACATTTATTAACCCCTAATCTGCCGTCCCCAACGTCGCCACCACTATATTAAAGTTATTAACCCCTAAACCTAAGTCTAACCCTAAACCTAACACCCACTAATTTAAATATAATTTAAATAAATCTAAATAAATATTCCTATCATTAACTAAATAATTCCTATTTAAAACTAAATACTTACCTATAAAATAAACCCTAAGATAGCTACAATATAACTAATAGTTCACTTAGGGTTTATTTTATAGGTAAGTATTTAGTTTTAAATAGGAATTATTTAGTTAATGATAGGAATATTTATTTAGATTTATTTAAATTATATTTAAGTTAGTGGGTGTTAGGTTTAGGGTTAGACTTAGGTTTAGGGGTTAATAACTTTAATATAGTGGCGGCGACGGTGGGGTGGCAGATTAGGGGTTAATAATTGTAGGTAGGTGGCGTCGATGTTAGGGATGGCAGATTAGGGGTTAATAATATTTAACTAATGTTTGTGAGGTGGGAGTGCGGCGGTTAAGGGGTTAATATGTTATTTATAGTGGCGGCGACGTTGGGGGCGGCAGATTAGGGGTTAATAAGGTTAGGTATGTGGCGACAACATAGGGGACGGCAGATTAGGGGTTAATAAATATAATGTAGGTGGCGGCGATGTTGGAGTCAGCAGATTAGGGGCTCATAAATATAATGTAGGTGGCGGCGATGTCCGGAGCGGCAGATTTGGTGTTAAAATTTTTATTTTAGTATTTGCGATGCGGGAGGGCCTCGGTTTAGGGGTTAACAGGTAGTTTATGGGTGTTAGTGTACTTTTTAGCACTTTAGTTATGAGTTTTATGTTACAGCGTTGTACCATAAAACTCTTAACTACTTACTTTTAAATGCGTTAGGGATCTTGACAGGGTAGGGTGTACCGCTAACTTTTTGGCCTCCCAGAACAGACTCGTAATACCGGCGCTATGAAAGTCCCATAGAAAAAAGAATTTACAAAGTTTACGTAAGTCGTTTTGCGGTAAGGCCAAAGAAGTGTGCAGTACACCTAAACCTTCAAGACTCGTAATAGCAGCGGGCGTAAAAAGCAGCGTTAGGACCTCTTAACGCTGCTTTTTTACCCTAGCGTACAACTCGTAATCTAGCCGTCAGAGTTACGTCTTTCAAGATGGAAACTATTCAGTCAATTCTTCATCTGGTTCAAGAGGGTCAATTCATGACTACAGTAGATCTGAAGGATGCGTATCTGAAAATTCCTATCCACAAGGAACATCACAAGTTTCTGAGATTTGCTTTCTTGGACAAGCATTTTCAGTTTGTAGCTCTTCCTTTTGGTATTGCAACAGCTCCCAGGGTGTTCTCAAACGTCCTAGGAGCATTATTGGCAGTGCTCAGATTGCAGGGGGTTGCGGTAGCACCTTATCTGGATGACATTCTAGTTCAGGCGCCATCTTTTCAACTAGCAAGTTCCCACACAGAGATGTTGTTGTCTTTTCTGCGCTCCCACAGTTGGAAGCTGAATTTAGGAAAAAGTTCCTTGATTCCGGCAACAAGAGTGGTATTTTTGGGGACCATTATAGATTCTCTAGAGATGAAGATTTTTTTGACAGAAGCAAGGAAATCAAAAATATTCAATTCTTGCTTTGCTCTTCAGTCATCTCCTCGGCCGTCGGTGGCCCAGTGTATGGAGGTTATTGGTCTGATGGTTTCAGTCATGGACATTATTCGGTTTGCTCGGTTCCATCTCAGGCCTCTGCAGTTATGCATGCTCAGACAGTGGAATGGGGATTATATGGATTTGTCCCCAAAGATTGTTCTAGATCAGGCTGCAAGAGATTCACTTCCATGATGTTTGTCTCAGGATCTTCTCTCCCAGGGAACCTATTTTCGTAGGCCTACCTGGGTGATCATGACCACGGATGCCAGTCTGCTGGGTTGGGGAGCTGTCTGGGGTTCACTGAAGGGGCCCAGGGTCTGTGGACCAGAGAGGAATCGGTTCTGCCCATAAATATCTTAGAGCTGATGGCAATCTTCAACGCTCTTCTCGTCTGTCCTCAGTTAGCTTCAACCCAGTTAATCAGGTTTCAGTCGGACAACATTACATCAGGTGCTTACATTAATCATCAGGGAGTTTCCTGGTCATGACAGAGGTAGCCAAGATTATGCAGTGGGCAGAGGCTCACAGTTGTTATCTATCCACAATCCACATTCCAGGAGTGAACAATTAGGAAGCAGATTTTCTGAGCAGACAGACTTTTCATCTAGGGGAGTGGGAACTTCATCCGGAGGTGTTTTCCAGTTTGATTCTCAAATGGGGTCAACCGGAGTTGGAACTTATGGCATCTTGTCACAATGCCAAGCTTCCGAAGTATGGATCGAGGTCAAGGGATCCTCAGGCTGTACTGATATATGCGCTAGCAGTTCCTTGGAAGTCCAGTCTGGCATAGGTGTTTCCTCTGTTTGCTCTTCTTCATCAGGTCATTGCTCGGATCAGACAAGAGAGGGCGTCGGTGATTCTCATTGCGCCGGGGTGGCCTCGCAGAATCTGGTATGCAGATCTGGTGGGGATGTCATCCTCCCCACCTTGGAGTCTTCCGTTAAGGAAGGACCTTCTACTTCAGGGGCCCTTTCTTCATCCAAATCTCATTTCTCTGAAGCTGACTACTTGGATATTGAACGCTTGATTCTATCCAAGCGTGGTTTCTCTAAGTCGGTTATTGAGACTATGATTCAGGCGTATAAGCCTGTGACTAGAAAGTTTTATTAAAAGATATGGCATAAATATCTGTATTGGTGTGAATCTAGGGGCTACTCTTGGAATAGAGTTAGGATTCCTAGGATTTTGTCTTTTCTCCAGGAGGGTCTGGAGAAGGGTTTATCTGCTAGTACCCTGAAGGATCAAATTTCAGCTTTATCTATTTTGTTGCACAAGCGTCTGTAGGATTTGCCAGATGTTCAGTCTTTTTGTCAGGCCCTAGTTAGAATCCAGCCTATGTTTAAGTTGTGACTCCTCCTTGGAGTCTTAATTTAGTTCTTAGAGTTCTTCAACAGGCTTCGTTTTAGCCTATGCATTCTTTGGATATTAAGTTGTTATCCTGGAAGGTTTTGTTTTTAGTTGCTATCTCTTTGGCTCAAAGAGTTTCGGAGCTTTCAGAATTGCAGTGTGGTTCTCCTTTCCTTGTTTTTAATTCTGATAGGGTAGTACTGCATACTGCCCTAAGTTTCCTTCTCAAGGTTGTTTCGGATAAAAATATTAATCAAGAGATTGTTGTTCCTTCTTTGTGTCCTAATCCTTCTTCTCATAAGGAAGGTTTGTTGCACAACCTGGATGTAGTCTGGCATTGAAATATTATTTGCAGGCGACAAAGGATTTTCGGCAGTCTTCTTCTTTATTTGTTGTTTTTTCTGGGAAGCGTAAGGGGCATAAAGCTATGGCTACTTCTCAAATCTCTGAAACAGATAAGCGCAAACAGACTCAAGTGTAGGTAGATTACAACAAACACACCCCACTCTCTGAATTGTACTTACAAAATTGTAATTTATTCAGGCGGTTTGTTAAAATAACATCAGATCTCCACGGTAGTTAAAACATAAATCTTTGCAAATGAACATGAAAGTATCTGAGCAAAAAGTGTCCGTTTTGAGTTAATGTCCGTTGTAGTGACTTCAAATCAAAAAAACGCTTTGAAGAGCGTCAATGTAGAAGCCGGTTACGTCACTGGAACAAAGTACGGATCCTCATGTAGTCCAAAAGCCTCAACGCGTTTCAACCGCCACCGTGCGGTCTTTCTCAAGAGGTAAAAGTTCATGAACTTTTTTTTTATTTGAAGTCACTACAACGGACATTAACTCAAAACGGACACTTTTTGCTCAGATACTTTCATGTTCATTTGCAAAGATTTATGTTTTAACTACCGTGGAGATCTGATGTTATTTTAACAAACCGCCTGAATAAATTACAATTTTGTAAGTACAATTCAGAGAGTGGGGTGTGTTTGTTGTAATCTACCTACACTTGAGTCTGTTTGCGCTTATCTGTTTCAGAGATTTGGGATTCTACTTTACTCCAGGAGGCACGCAGGACACCTTCGGTCATTTTTGCAGCAACAGGTCTCGTATATAATAATCATTACATAGTTGTACTTATTTGCACCTTTTGTGTGTTTCTTTGCTCCTTGTCTTATCTGTAGGAATTTGTTTAATAATTAGTGATTCCTAATCAACACAAGTTAAACTAATTTTTTTTTTTTTATATTTATTTACTGCTTTTATTAAGTATTAATCTTTATTCTTATTCTTATTGTTATTCATCCTTTTGGTGTTTATTTTGTTATATCATAGCAATTTTGAATCACCCCTGGCAGCTAGCGCTGTTTAATTATTGTGCTTTGTAGTTATGGCTACTTCTATTTCTTATTGGTTGAGGAGTGTTATTTGCTTGGCATATGGCATCCTCCTGAGAAAATCACGACTCATTCCACAAGGGCTGTTTCTTCTATTTGGGCTTTCAAAAATGGAGCTTCTGTAGACCAGATTTGCAAGGCTGCCACTTGATCATCTTTACACACTTTTTCTAAATTTTACAAATTTGATACTTTTGCTTCAGCTGAGGCTTCTTTTGGGAGAAAGGTTCTTCAAGCAGTGGTGCCTTCTGTTTAGGCTATCTGTCTTGTCCCTCCCTTATCATCCGTGTCCTTTAGCTTGGGTATTGATTCCCAATAGTAATTATGATGATCCGTGGACTCACTGTGTCATTAGAAAGAAAAGAAAATGTATGCTTACCTGATAAATTTCTTTCTTTCTTGACATGGTGAGTCCACGGCCCGCCCTGTATTTTCAGACAGTTTATTTTTACATAAACCTCAGGCACCTCTTTGCCTCCTCCTGCTGGTCAGGATTGATATTCCCAATAGTAATTATGATGATCCGTGGACTCACCGTGTCAAGAAAGAAATACATTTATCAGGTAAGCATACATTTACTTTTTTATCTCTATATCTATTACTGCTACAAGTTTGGGGCAAAACTTTGCATCAAATTTGGAGAAATAATATTGTCCCCTTGCTTTGTAATGAGAGACAAAGTATTAACATTATCCATAAGTAGTAATGTATTTTTCATTTTTATCCCTATATCTACTAGTGCACCAAATGTGGAGCAATAATATTGTTTGATTTAGAAAGGGTATACAATTTTAATAAAAATTTCTAATTTACTTTTATTATGTAATATACTTCATTCTTTTGCAGCATCGAACATAATCTTTCTGTGTTTTCAGACATCCGCGGCCTCAAGGGTGGCGGATTAAAAAATAGGTACGTTGCGTTGGAATAGACACAAGCGTACCTGTTAAATGTCTGATAAATTGGGAAAATGGTCAAATAGAGTCAAACGTGAATTTGAAACATCTGTAATGACGCAAGCATCGATCTGCGTCAAATGTTATGTCACAAATTTCAACATTTGACAATCTTGATGCTTTGATAACTACGGCGGATCAATCTCTCGACAAATACGACACGGGATTCAAGCGTATTTTCAGTTGACGCTTTGATAAATATCCCCCTTAGAATAGAATTTAAGAGTAATTACATATTACATCCTCAAATGAATCCACTGAGGTCAAATTATTATAAACGTTATAATCCCTTAAATAATACCCTCTTTTATACACAGGGTTGTGACCGAAATTTGTGCTGGTCCTGACAACAAGAACGTACACACAAAAATTTAATCAGGTTCTGTGTGTTGGAAAAGAATAACTGAACTATCTCATTGGCTTTTACCCCAATTCACCTATCACAATAGTTATTTATTTTATTACACAACTGGACATCTTTTTTTCCTATTAATTTTATTAGCATTGTAGAGTAGACATTTAAAATACAAAATAACAAAAGATGTATTGGTATATCAATACGCTTACTGCAGTTTTGTCTGTAGGATTAAAGATATTTCTTTTACATTTGAAATTATAATGAAATTGCTTCACTTTGTAAATCTGACTTTGTTTTATTACTCAATTAGAAGCAATTAAAAAAATGACGTTATTTGCGTCAGACTAGCAGCTGTGTAACTTTTTTATGTATGAAATGGTCTCTTAGCAATGTAGGAGCTGGCTATAAATTATTTAAACGGTTGCAAGATGGGAATGTGTCTGACATGTTTTCCATCTGAATTAATTAATTTATCCTTGTCTGCTTCTGTGTCACGATTTGCTAATATTCTTTAATTAAGGCCTTCGTTTCAGATCAATCTCTTTTACATTGTACACTAAAGATTTTTTTTTTTTTTTTAAACTTTATTTATTAAAGCTGTCAAAGAACAGATATTGCTAAACATTCCTTTTGTACAATCTGTTACAAAGAATTTCAAATCAAGATGACATTTATGTACTTAAAGTCTCTTAGTAGTCCATACTTTCTTGTTTTTTGGGAAGAGAGTCTTACAGTTGATATTTTCACCTGTTCTCCTTCAGCTATTTTCACATTTTGTTAACTAACACAAACTTAACATAATTATTAAATCATATACAGTACATAAATAAATGAAATTAACATTAGTACCTAATCGTATAGACTAAGTACTTAATACTTAATAAGCCTCTTACAGTTTATTTCTAGAGCCTTGTGTTGTTTTTAATTGTAAACATAGTGTAGTAGGGGAACAACCACGATGCATCCTTGAGGCATTTTACTGTATGTGTTATGTGAGTAATCAAGCAAGTAGTCATTTTCTGTAGGTTTGCTAGTCAAAAGTCCGTGGTCCAGTAAGTTGTCTTTCCAAGATAAATATTGTAATTCTGAGGGGATAGATGATCTGCTTCTGTGTGTCTGTGTCTAAGGAAAGAATGTAAGGTTTCCATTTTTTATAACTTTTTTTTGTCCTTTTATTTGTTTCCCCCATGGTGTCCAATTTTTCCTTTGTTAATTGGTAAAGAATTAAGTTCTTTAATCACTCAGTTTTGGTGTTTTACCTGTGGGCCAATGCTTAAGGATTAATTTCGGTGCTAGGAGTATTACATTGGTAATGAAGGTTTTTAGCCTTGTTGGTGTGTTCTCTAGATTGAGAAGCAGGATTTCCCCTTCATGTAGAGTTATATGTTGTTTAGTGATTGTCTTTATCCAGTATGCACGTGTAGGATGTCTGGGTATTGGCATTTTGGACATGTATTTGTTACACTATAGATTTTGTATTATCTAAAATTGTCTTTGTTAGCATAAGATGACAGACGTGATGCCTTCACACCTTGAGCATAGATCAGAAATGCCATGGGCCCGATTTATCATGGCCCGAATGGGGCCAAATACCCCTGTTTCCGCATGAGCCTTCAGGTTTGCCGGAAACAGGAGTTAAGAAGCAGCAGTCTTAAGACCGCTGCTCCTTAACTCGTACGCCACCTCTTAGGCGGCGGACATCTATCCACCCGATCTCATACGATCGGGTTGATTGACACCCCCTGCCGCAAATCTGCAGGGGGTGGCATTACACAAGCAGTTTACCAGAACTGCTTGTGCAATGTTAAATGCCGACAGTGTATGCTGTCGGCATTTATCGATGCCTGGTGGACATGATCGCTACAGCCATCATGTCCACCCGACAAATGATAAATCGGCCCCTAGATGTTACATAAAATGTTATTCTTGAATTTGTGGAATGTATTGTTTTTATAATAATTATAGAGTTGCTCTAATGAAATACCATTTTATTTTATTTTAAAATTATTGAAACTGTGAATATATAAAAACTGCACAAGGTCTCTGCACATTACATGGCAGAAAGTTTGTTTTCAATAGAGATTTCAGATGCCTTGTCATCATTATTTTTCAATATTTTAACAAAACTTAAAGTAATGCACTTAAAGCAGGTCTCAAGATACTTAAGTTTAAAATTACACTCTCAATCTTGTCTCTCTTTTTCAATTGCTCTTCATATTTTTCCAATCTTATATAAAATGGGCTGGCATAAAAGATGACATTTCTTACTGAAAAATAAATTCAAGAAATACACTGAAAATAGCATGAGAGCAAAGAGGTGGTTTTAATTTCTGCTGTATCTGATTCATGACAGTTTAATGTTAGGTGGGCTATCCCTTTGAGCTACCATTTTAAGATTATATTGAATCAAACATCAATTCGAATTTTAAAATAATTGTCTAAAATATTACACTGTGTGTCCTAATGTCAGCATCAATGTTTATATTTAATACTAAATTCACATATACATACTTTCAAAGTATAATACACAATGTAACAAATGGCACAAGTTCTGATGAGTGATCAATGACACAAGTATCAAGCAATTTGATTTGTTAGTGATAGTTTAAAATGTATATTTGAATCAGATTGGCTGATGTCATAAATCATGTGATTATGCATATTCCATTCAAAAGTAGTTGTAAAATTCACTAGTGTGTAGGTTGTTTAGGAGTTTGCATCATAATTGGTGGGAAAAGTGTTGCGTCAAATTTGGTGCAAAGTGGAGAGTGGCACTTGTATTACATGGCTTAAACATGGTGCACATAGATTTTTCCAAAAAAATAAAAAGGAAGTTAGCTATATTATGTTGTGTTTTTATTTAATTTTTATCTCTATATCTATGAGTGCAACAAGTTTAGGGCAAAACTTTGCAACAAATTTGGAGAAATAATATTGTCCCCTTGCTTTGTAATGAGAGACAAAGTTGTAACATAATCCATAAGTAGTAATGTATTTTCCATTTTATCCCTATATCTACTAGTGCACCAAATGTGGAGCAATAATATTGTTTGATTTAGAAAGGGTATACAATTTTAATAAAGTTTCTAATTTACTTTTATTATATAATATACTTCATTCTCTTGCAGCATCGAACATAAGCTTTCTGTGTTTTTCAGACTCCCATTGATTTCTTTGGCATCTGCGGCCTCAAGGGTGGCGGATTGAAAAATAGGTACACTGCGTCTGAATAGACGCGAGCGTGCCTGTTAAATGTTTCATAAATTAGGAAAAGGGTCAAATAGAGTCGAATGTGAATTTGAAACATCTGTAATGACGCAAGCATCAATCTGCCTCGGATTGAGATCGCGAGAGCATTTGATGATCTTGATGCTTTGATAACTACGGCGGATCAATCTCACGACAAATACAACGCGAGATTCAAGTGTATTTTCAGTTGACGCTTTGATAAATATCCCTCTTAGAATAGAATTTAAGAGTAATTACATATTACATCCTCAAATGAATCCACAGAGGTCAAATTAATTATAAACGTTATAATCCCTTAAATAATACCCTCTTTTATACACAGGGTTGTGACCGAAATTTGTGCTGGTCCTGACAACAAGAACGTACACAGAAATTTAATCAGGTTCTGTGTGTTGGAGAAGAACCAACTGAACTATCTCACTGGCTTTTACCCCAATTCATCTCTCACAATAGTTATTTATTTTTATTACACAACTGGACATCTTTTATTTCCTATTAATTTTATTAGCATTGTAGAGTAGACATTTAAAATACAACATAACAAAAGATGTATTGGTATATCAATACGCTTACTGCAGTTTTGTCTGTAGGATTAAAGATATTTCTTTTACATTTGAAATTATCATAAAATTGCTTCACTTTGTAAATCTGACTTTGTTTTATTACTCAATTAGAAGCAATTAAAAAAATGACGTTATTTGCGTCAGACTAGCAGCTGTGTAACTTTTTTATGTATGAAATGGTCTCTCAGCAATGTAGGAGCTGGCTATAAATTATTTAAACGGTTGCAAGATGGGAATGTGTCTGACATGTTTTCCATCTGAATTAATTCATTTATCCTTGTCTGCTTCTGTGTCACGATTTGCTAATATTCTTTAATTAAGGCCTTCGTTTCAGATCAATCTCTTTTACATTGTACACTAAAGATTTTTTTTTAAAACTTTATTTATTAAAGCTGTCAAAGAACAGATATTGATAAACATTCCTTTTTTACAATCTGTTACAAATAAATTCAAATAAAGATGACATTTATGTACTTAAAGTCTCTTAGTAGTCCATACTTTCTTGTTTTTTGGGAAGAGAGTCTTACAGTTGATATTTCACCTGTTCTCCTTCAGCTATTTTCACATTTTGTTAACTAACACAAACTTAACATAATTATTAAATCATATACAGTACATAAATAAATGAAATTAACATTAGTACCTAATCGTATAGACTAAGTACTTAATACTTAATAAGCCTCTTACAGTTTCAGTTGTTTTTAATTGTAAACATACGGCTAGATTACGAGTTTTGCGTTATGAGCGGTGCGGTACTAACTTGCAAGTTATTGTCACCGCTCACTTACCTACAGCACTAGTATTACAGGTTTACAAAAACCCGACGTTAACAGGCAAGAAGTGAGCATAGAGCAAAATTGAGCTCCATACCGCACTCCAATACCAGGGCTGCGGTGTGCGGCGGTAAGCTGGTTTTATGTGCTTGTGCACAATTTCCCCATAGACATCAATGGGGAGAGCCTGTTGAAAAAAAGTCTAACACCTGCAATAAAGGAGCATAAAGCTCCGTAACGCAGCCCCATTGATTCCTGTGGGGAAACTAAATTTATGTTTACACCTAACAACCTAACATGAACCCTGAGTCTAAACACCCCTAATCTTACACTTATTAACCCCTAATCTGCCGCCCCCGACATCGCTGCCGCCTTCATTATTCTTATTAACCCCTAATCTGCTGCCCCAAACATCGCTGCCACCTACCTACATTTATTAACCCCTAATCTGCTGCCCCAACGTCGCCGCCACTATACTAAATTTATTAACCCCTAAACCTAACCCTAAGTCTAACTCTAACCCTAACACCCACTAACTTTAATGTAATTAAAATAAATCTAAATAAAAGCTACCATTAATAACTAAATAAATCCTATTTAAAACTAAATACTTACCTGTAAAATAAACCCTAAGCTAGCTACAATATAACTAATAGTTACATTGTATCTAGCTTAGGTTTTATTTTTATTTCACAATTAAGTTTGTATTTATTTTAACTAGGTAGAAAAGTTAGTAAATAGTTATTAACTATTTACTAACTACCTAGTTAAAATAAATACAAATCTACCTGTAAAATAAAACTTAACCTGTCTTACACTAACACCTAACCTTACACTACAATTAAATAAATTACATTAATTAAATACAATTAACTAAATTGCAACAAACCCCCCCCCCACTAAATTACACAAAATAAAAAATAAATTATCAGATATTTAAACTAATTACACCTAATCTAATAGGTAAAATGTCCCCCCCAAAATAAAAAAAACCCTAGCCTAAACTAAACTACCAATAGCCCTTAAAATGGCCTTTTGCGGGGCATTGCCCCAAAGAAATCAGCTCTTTTACCTTTAAAAAAAAAATAGAAATAATCCCCCAACAGTAAAACCCACCACCCATACAAGCAACCCCCCAAATAAAATCCTAACTAAAAAACCTAAGCTTCCCATTGCACTGAAAAGGGCATTTGAATGGGCATTGCCCTTAAAAGGGCATTTAGTTCTTTTTCCGCCCAAAACCCTATTCTAAAAATAAAACCCACCCAATAAACCCTTAAAAAAGCCTAACACTAACCCCCGAAGATCCACTTACAGTTTTTGAAGACCCGACATCCATCCTCCACGAAGCCGGCAGAAGTCCTCAATGAAGCGGCAGAAGTCTTCATCCAACCGGACAGAAGTCTTCATCCAACCGGGCTGAAGTCTTCATCCCTTAGATTCCGATTGGCTGATTTCTATCAGCCAATCAGAATTAAGGTTGAAAAAATCCTATTGGCTGTTGCAATCATCCAATAGGATTGAGCTTCAACCCTATTGGCTGATCCAATCAGCCAATAGGATTGAGCTTGCATTCTATTGGCTGTTCCAATCAGCCAATAGAATGCAAGCTCAATCCTATTGGCTGATTGCAACAGCCAATCGGATTTTTTCAACCTTAATTTCTGATTGGCTGATAGAAATCTATAAGCCAATCGGAATCTAAGGAACGCTATCTTGGATGACGTCATTTAAAGGAAAACCTCATTCGGAAGAAGACGTAGATTGAAGAGGATGCTCTGCGCCGGAAGTCTTGAATATGGACCCATGCCAAATGGATGAAGATAGAAGATGCCATCTGGGTGAAGACTTCTGCCGATTTGTTGAGGACTTCTGCTGGCTTCGTTGAGGATGGATGTCGGGTCTTCAAAAACTGTAAGTGGATCTTCGGGGGTTAGTGTAAGGCTTTTTTAAGGGTTTATTGGGTGGTTTTATTTTTAGATTAGGGGTTTGGGCACTTGAAAAAGAGCTAAATGCCCCTTTAAGGGCAATGCCCATCCAAATGCCCTTTTCAGGGCAATGGGGAGCTTTTTTTTTTTTAGATAGGATTTTATTTGGGGGGTTGGTTGTGTGGGTGGTGGGTTTTACTGTTGGGGGGTTGTTTGTATTTGTTTTTTACAGGTAAAAGAGCTGATTTCTTTGGGGCAATGCCCCGCAAAAGGCCCTTTAAAGGGCTATTGGTAGTTTAGTTTAGGCTAGGGTTTTTTTATTTTGGGGGGGCTTTTTTATTTTGATAGGGCTATTAGATTAGCTGTAATTAGTTTAAATATCTGATAATTTGTTTTTTTATTTTGTGTAATTTAGGTAATTGTATTTAATTAATTTAATTTATTTAATTGTAGTGTAAGATTAGATGTTAGTGTAAGGCAGGTTAGCTTTTATTTTACATGTAAATTTGTATTTATTTTAGCTAGGTAGTTAGTAAATAGTTAATAACTATTTAGTAACTATTCTACCTAGTTAAAATAAATACAAACTTGCCTGTAAAATAAAAATAAACCCCTAGCTAGATACAATGTAACTGTAGCTAGCTTAGGGTTTATTTTACAGGTATTTAGTTTTAAATAGGAATTATTTAGGTAATGATAGTAGGTTTTATTTAGATTTATTTTAATTATATTTAAGTTAGGAGGTGTTAGGGTTAGAGTTAGACTTAGGTTTAGGGGTTAATAAATTTAGTATAGTGGCGGCGACCTTGGGGGTGGCAGATTAGGGGTTAATAAATGTAGGTAGGTGGCGGCGATGTTAGGGGCGGCAGATTAGGGGTTAATAATATTTAACTAGTGTTTGTGATGTGGGAGTGCTGCAGTTTAGGGGTTAATATGTTTATTATAGTGGCTGCGATGTCCGGAGCGGCAGATTAGGGGTTAATAATTTTGTTTTATTATTTGTGATGCGGGAGGGCCTCTGTTTAGGGGTTAATAGGTAGTTTATGGGTGTTAGTGTACTTTTTAGCACTTTAGTTATGAGTTTTATGTTACAGCTTTGTAGCGTAAAACTCATTACTACTAACTTTGAGTTTACAGTATGGATCTTGACGGTATAGACTGTACCGCTCATTTTTTGGCCTCCCAGGCAGACTCTTAATACCGGCGCTTGGAAGTCCCATTGAAAAATGAGTTTTTAAAAGCTGCAGTAATTACGTTGCGTTGCGGCCAAAAAAGTGTGTGGTGCCCCTAAACCTGCAAGACTCGTAATACCAGCGGTAGTGAAAAAGAGCCTTAACGCTGCTTTATCACTCATACCACAAAACTCGTAATCTAGCCGATAGTGTAGTAGGGAAACAACCACAATACATCCTTGAGGCATTTAACTGTATGTGTCATGTGAGTAATCAAGCAAGTAGTCATTTTCTGTAGATTTCTCTAGTCAAAGGTCCATTGTCCAGAGAAACATTTATTTATTTGTTTCCCCCATGGTGTCCCATTTTTCCTTTGTTAATTGGTAAAGAATGAAGTTTTTTAATCACTCAGTTTTTGTGTTTTACCTGTGGGCCAATGCTTAAGGATTAATTTCGGTGCTAGGAGTATTACATTGGTAATGAAGGTTTTTAGCCTTGTTGGTGTGTTCTCTAGATTGAGGAGCAGGATTTCCCCTTCATGTAGAGTTATATGTTGTTTAGTGATTGTCTTTATCCAGTATGCAATCTGCGCCCAGTATTTTTTAATGCGGGTATTTATAGATGAAGTATAGGATGTCTGGGTATTGGCATTTTGAACATGTATTTGTTACACTAAAGATTTTGTATTATCAAAAATTGTCTTTGTGAGCATAAGATGACAGACGTGATGCCTTAACACCTTGAGCAGAGATCAGAAAGGCCATGGGCCCGATTTATCATGGCCCGAATGGGGTCAAATACCCCTGTTTCCACGTGAGCCTTCAGGTTTGCCGGAAACAGGATTAAAGAAGCAGCAGTCTTAAGACCGCTGCTCCTTAACTCGTAAGCCGCCTCTTAGGCGGCGGACATCTATCTACCCGATCTCATACGATCTGGTTGATTGACACCCCCTGCTGTGAATCTGCAGGGGGCGGCATTACACAAACAGTTCACCAGAACTGCTTGTGCAATGTTAAATGCCGACAGCGTATGCTGTCTGCATTTATTGATGCCTGGCGGACATGATCGCTACAGCGGATCATGTCTGCCAGACAAATGATAAATCGGCCCCTAGATGTTACACAAAATGTTATTCTTGAATTTGTGGAATGTATTGTTTTTATAATAATTATAGAGTTGCTCTAATGAAATATCATTTTATTTTATTTTAATATTATTGAAACTGTAAATATATAAAAACTGCATAAGATATCTGTACATTACATGGCAGGAGGTTTGTTTTCAATAGAGATTTCAGATGCCTTGTCTTCATTATTTTTCAATATTTTAACAATACCTAAAGTAATGCACTTAAAGAAAGTCTCAAGATGCTTAAGTTTAAAATTACACTCTCAATCTTGTCTCAATTTTTCAATTGCTCTTCTTATTTTTCCAATCTTTTCCAATCTTGCAACTCCCTCTACTGGTTTTATGAACACATAATCTCTGATGAATTTTCTCTGTTCTCTTTCACAGCACTGCTTGAATGAAATTGAGATTCTGGCTATCATATTCGCTGCTGCAATTCATGACTTTGAACATACAGGAACAACAAACAGCTTCCATATCCAGACTAAGTGAGTCAGTTAATTATTGCAATACTGAAACTGCACATCACAAACATAAAGACCAAGTTTTGTTCCCATGACAAGGTGTTCTGTGGGTGTAGATTCATATAGACTGTAATTCAATGAGAAGAATAAGGTATGGGGGCCAATTTATTAAAGGTCTTGCAGACCTGATCCGACAGTGCGGATTAGGTCCGCCAGACCTCGCTGAATGCAGAGAGCAATACGCTCTCCGTATTTAGCATTGCACCAGCAGCTCACAAGAGCTGCTGGTGCAACGCCGCCCCCTGCAGACTCGCGGCCAATGGGCTGCCAGCAGGGAGTTGTCAATCAACCTGATCGTACTCGATCGGGTTGAATTGTGGCGATTCCTGTCCACCTGCTCAGAGCAGACGGACAGGGTTATGGAGCAGCGGTCTTAGGACCGCTGCTTCATAACTGCTGTTTCTGGCGAGTCTGAAGACTCACCAGAAACACGGCCCTTCAAGCTCCTTTCGGAGATTAATAAATGGGCCCCAAAGTGTAAATTTGCTGTTACTTTCCTATGTATAATGCTGCATAACATTTAGAGGATATGTACATTAGTTAAAGGGGCGTGAAACCCCAAAATTTTCTTTCATTATTCAGGTAGATCAAACAATTTGAAACAACATTCCAACTTACTTCTATTACCTAATTTGCTTAGTTCTCATGATATCCTTTGCTGAAGGACTAATGAGAGCAAGCTGAAAGCCAACAGCATATATGTGCAATATGTGCAAGCTGCTCCTGGGCCTACCTAGATATATTTTTTAAATGGAAAATTATTTAAAAGTGTATGCTCTATATGAATTATAAAAGAAAAAACTTAAGTTTCATGTTTAACATTGTTAATAGTTGCGCATAAATTAAAACTGTCTGTTCTTTTAACAAAACTACATCCCACGTATCTGCTATGACCTCTATACATATTTTTGTAAATGTGTGCATTTTATAAAGAAGCACTAAAATCGTAATAATTAAGGCTAGATTACGAGTTGTGCGTTAAGGTAAAAAGCAGCGTTATGAGGTCCTAACAGTGCTTTTTACTCCCACTGCTATTACGAGTCTTGAAGGTTTAGGGTCACCGCACACTTCTTTGGCCTTACTGCAAAACGACTTACATAAACTTAAACGTAAAGTCTTTTTTCTATGGGACTTCCATAGAGCCAGTATTACGAGTCTGTCCTGGGAGGCCAAAAAGTGAGCGGTACACCCTACCCTGTCAAGATCCGTAACGCATTCTAAAGTCAGTAGTTAAGAGTTTTATGGTACAATGCCGTAACATAAAACTCATAACTAAAGTGCTAAAAAGTATACTAGGACCCATAAACTACCTATTGACCCCTAAACCGAGTCCCTCCCGCATCGCAAACACTATAATAAAATTTTTAACCCCTAATCTGCCGCTCCGGACACCGCCGCCACCTACATTATATTTTTGAACCCCTAATCTGCTGCCCCCAACATCGCCGACACCTACATTATATTTATTAACCCCTAATCTGCCGCCCCCAATGTCGCCGCAACCTACCTACATTTATTAACCCCTAATCTGCCATCCCTAATGTCGCTGCCACTATACTAAATGTATTAACCCCTAAACCTAAGTCTAACCCTAACCCTAACACCCCCTAACTTAAATATAATTTAAATACATTTAAAGAAAATTACTATCATTAACTACATTATTTCTATTTGAAACTAAATACTTACCTATAAAATAAACCCTAAGCTTGCTGCAATATAACTAATAGTTACATTGTAGCTAGCTTAGGGTTTATTTTTATTTTACAGGCAAGTTTGTATTTATTTTAACTAGGTACAATAGTTATTAAATAGTTATTAACTATTTAATAATTACCTAGTTAAAATAAATACAAAAGTACCTGTAAAATAAAACCTAACCTAAGTTACACTAACACCTAACACTACACTATAATTAAATAAATTAACTAAATTAACAACAATTAAATCAATTAAATTAGCTAAAGTACAAAAACAAACAAACACTAAATTACAGAAAATAATAAACAAATTACAAGATATTTAAACTAATTACACCTAATCTAATAGCCCTATCAAAATAAAAAAATTCCCCCCCAAAAAATTAAAAAAATCCCTAGCCTAGACTAAACTACCAATAGCCCTTAAAAGGGCCTTTTGCGGGGCATTGCCCCAAAGTAATCAGCTCTTTTACCTGAAAAAAAATACAAACAACCCCCTAAAAGTAAAACCCACCACCCACACAACCAACCCCCCAAATAAAATACTATCTAAAAAAACTAAGCTCCCCATTGCCCTGAAAAGGGCATTTGGATGGGCATTGTCCTTAAAAGGGCAGTTAGTTTTTTGCAAGCCCAAACCCTAACCTAAAAATAAAACCCACCCAATACACCCTTAAAAAACCTTACACTAGCCCCCTGAAGATCGACTTACAGGGAGAAGCCTTCCTCCAAGCCGGGCCAAAGTCCTCAATGAAGCCATGAGAATTCTTCATCCAGACGGGCAGAAGTCTTCATCCAGACGGCATCTTCTATCTTCATTCATCCGGCGCAGAGCGGGTCCATCTTCAAGACATCTGACGTGGAGCATCCTCTTCATCCGACGACTAAAGACGAATGAAGGTACCTTTAAGTGACGTCATCCAAGATGGCGTCCCTTAGATTCCGATTGGCTGATAGAATTCTATCAGCCAATCGGAATTGAGGCAGAAAAAATCCTATTGGCTGATGCAATCAGCCAATAGGATTGAAGTTCAATCCTATTGGCTGATCCAATCAGCCAATAGGATTGAGCTCGCATTCTATTGGCTGATTGGAACAGCCAATAGAATGCGAGCTCAATCCTATTGGCTGATTGGATCAGCCAATAGGATTGAACTTCAATCTTATTGGCTGATTGCATCAGCCAATAGGATTTTTTCTACCTTAATTCCGATTGGCTGATAGAATTCTATCAGCCAATCGGAATCTAAGGGACGCCATCTTGAATGACGTCACTTAAAGGTACCTTCATTCGTCTTTAGTCGTCGGATGAAGAGGATGCTCCGCGTTGGATGTCTTGAAGATGGACCCGCTCCGCGCCGGATGGATGAAGATAGAAGATGCCGTCTGGATGAAGACTTCTGCCCGTCTGGAGGACCACTTCGCCCAGCTTGGATGAAGACTTCTCCCGGCTTCATTGAGGACTTTGGCCCGGCTTGGATGAAGACTTCTCCCTTTAAGTCGATCTTCAGGGGGTTAGTGTAAGGTTTTTTTAAGGGTGTATTGGGTGGGTTTTATTTTTAGGTTAGGATTTGGGCTTGCAAAAGAACTAACTGCCCTTTTAAGGACAATGCCCATCCAAATGCCCTTTTCAGGGCAATGGGGGTTGGTTGTGTGGGTGGTGGGTTTTAATGTTGGGGGGGTTGTTTGTATTTTATTTTACAGGTAAAAGAGCTGATTACTTTGGGGCAATGCCCAGCAAAAGGTCCTTTTAAGGGCTATTGGTAGTTTAGTTTAGGCTAGGGTTTTTTTTATTTTGGGGGGGCTTTTTTTATTTTGATAGGGCTATTAGATTAGGTGTAATTAGTTTAAATATCTTGTAATTTGTTTATTATTTTCTGTAATTTAGTGGGGGGGTTGTACTTTAGCTAATTTAATTTAATTGATTTAATTGTTGTTAATTTAGTAAATTTATTTAATTACAGTATAGTGTTAGGTGTTATTGTAACGTAGGTTAGGTTTTATTTTACAGGTACTTTTGTATTTATTTTAGCTAGGTAGTTATTAAAAAGTTAATAACTATTTAATAACTATTCTACCTAGTTAAAATAAATACAAACTTGCCTGTAAAATAAAAATAAATCCTAAGCTAGCTACAATGCAACAATTAGTTTTATTGTAGCTAGCTTAGGGTTTATTTTATAGGTAAGTATTTAGTTTTAAATAGGAACAATTTAGTTAATTATAGTAATTTTATTTAGATTTATTTAAATTATATTTACGTTAGGGGGTGTTAGGGTTAGACTTAGGTTTAGGGGTTAATACATTTAGTATAGTGGCGGCGACATTGGGGGTGGCAGATTAGGGGTTAATAACTGTAGGCAGGTGGCGTTGATGTTAGGGATGGCAGATTAGGGGTTAATAATATTTTACAAATGTTTGCAAGGCGGGAGTGCGGCGGTTTAGGGGTTAATTTGTTTATTATAGTGGCGGCAATGTTGGGGCGGCAGATTAGGGGTTAATAAGTGTAGGTAGGTGGCGGCGACATTGGGGGCGGCAGATTAGGGGTTAATAAATATAATGTATGTGTTGGCGATGTTGGGGGCAGCAGAGTAGGGGTTCATAAGTATAATATAGGTGGCGGTGGTGTCCGGATCGGCAGATTTGGGGTTAATAAGAATAATGTAGGTGTCAGCGATGTCGGGGCGGCAGATTAGGGGTTAATAAGTGTAAGATTAGGTGTGTTTAGACTAGGGGTTCATGTTAGGGTATTAGGTGTAGACATAACTTTTATTTCCCCATAGGAATCAATGGGGCTGCGTTACTGAGTTTTACGCTGCTTTTTTGCAGGTGTAAGACTTTTTCTCAGTCGGCTCTCCTCGTTGATTCCTATGGAGAAATCGTGCACGAGCATGTACGACCAGCTCACTGCTGACTTAAGCAGCGCTGGTATTGGAGTGCGGTAATGAGCAAAATTTTGCTCAATGCTCACTTCGTCTTTTAACGACGGGTTTGTAAAAACTCGTAATACCAGTGCTGCAGGGAAGTGAGCGGTGAGCGAAAACTGCTCGTTAGCACCGCATAGCCTCTAACCAAAACTCGTAATCTAGCCGTAAGTAAGTTATTAGCATTTGTGAAGTATTCTGTTTGGTGTAAAAGGTAATGAATGACGCAGGACACTATCTTCGCACAACATCTATTTAATTGATAAATATTCTTACTTGAAACAAAACAAAATAATCTGTTCCAGTTAAGCAAATCATAGATTAATTTTACAAAAATCCTCATATTCATTGATGCTTTTTTTATAAACACACGTTAATGCATTTTAATTGAATGTAATCTTCCCTTATAGTTATCAAGAGCATTTTAACTGCTAAACAATAACAACACGTCTGTCTGCATTTGAATCCTGAAATAATCCTTTAGAAAAAAAGTACCACATGTCATGACCCCCTTTTATTTCTTTTGGGTTCACTTTGGATTCTATTTCCCCAACACTTGCACTGAAGAAATAATTTTTTTGATGCATGGATACATTCTACCTATGCAGTATTTTATTTATTTACTTATTCACACTATGGGCCAGATTACAAGTGTAGCTCTATCTTAATGTGCGGCAGTAAAAGGACAAATTTGCCCATGTACGAGCGCACGTTAAATAACCAGCCATTGCAAGTGTATAATCAGCCTCTCACTTTGAGCTAGCGCAATTCATTTCGCTACGTGGTTTGCCATGTCTATCAGCATCAGAACGAGGCTCCCATTGAATCATATGGAAGTATGCTCTCAATAATGCAAGGCTTCCAGGCAATGCAAACGCGAGGTTGTGTTTGCATTGTGCCTCACTTTACGTGCGCTGGTATTACTGAGTGAAGTACAAATATTGTGCTTGCATAAGCACAATATTGCACTCCCCTCGTATGTTAAAACGTTTTTATATTTTTTTTAAAAACAAAACACTGATTAGCTAATGTGTATTTGAAATAGCGAAAAATCTATTGATGTAGCAATGTGAATTGACGATTCGTGAATAAAGAAAACCTGATAACCTGTTATTATGATACAGCCACATTTCCATAGAAACAGTTTGAACATCTGGTTAGCTGTCAAATAAATTATTGAAGCATGTTATATACATAATTTTCTTGCTATTTATTTTGATAAAATATTTATTGTTTTGCACTTTATATTCTTCATTGTAGTGTAAGGTTCTACTATTATTGTGACTTTATTCATGTTTGTTGTATACTATGTCTTTGTCAACTATTATATTATTGATATTATTATGATTATTATTATTATTATCGTCATAATTTATTATTATAATTTTGTCATCACAGGTCAGATTGCGCCATTTTATACAATGACCGATCAGTGCTGGAGAACCACCATGTCAGTGCAGTTTACCGGATCATGCAGGATGATGAAATGAATATTTTTGTTAACCTCACCAAGGATGAGTTCACGTACGTAATTTTAAAACCACATTACCTAATTACTTTTTTGGATCTAGTTGCATGGAAATCAGCTTCTTGTAAATAAATTCTTTAGATAGTGCTACTTTTATTTCACAATCTTCATTAAAGGGCAGTGAAGGCTGGACATGTCGACACTCTCAGGGGCTGCCATCATGGAATTAGCTAATAAAAGGGGTTGTCCCTGCGAATTGTCTATAATAGAAAGTAATGGAGTTTGCTGGAAAGGGAAGCTTTTCTGGGGAGAGTAAAGTTAGCAGGGAGCATGGAAATCCTGCAGACAATACAAACCAGATTACTTTGCTTTCAGCATATAGTACCCATACTCTGTATCTTAAAGCAGAGATATCTGCATTTATTTTTCAAGCAATGCAAGCGGAAACTGTTTCTTACTGGGGTAACCCAGCCCAGGAACTCTCATAGAGATTGCATAAATGTAAGTACATCCACAGTGCTAATGTCATCACTCAGCAGAGTAGTAAACTGCTCTCCCCACAGGTTGAATATACATGCATGATGTTTACAGAATACCTGTCTTAGTGGTTATACAATTGTAAACACTTATAGTTCGTCCTTGTATGCTGAGGTCCTACTTGCAGGGTGGGTGCCTAACAGCTTAATCAACAATAGAAGCCAGAACCAGTCAACAAAGCAAGGGTCCCTTGCACACCTTAGAGTGAACAACATGTGACCCAACAAGCTAACAGCAGGGGAGATGCTAAGATGCACCTCCTGCTACAGCTTGGAGCTGTGTGTGAACTGACGCACAGGTGAAACAATCAGCTCATTAGTAACCATGGTTATTTTACCTGCTCTCATCTAAGGTGATCCAGAAAACCTGGACTGTTGGGGAGGCCTGAGGACAGGTTTGAAAACCAGTGATTTAGATCTATTGTATAAGCTAATAATAGTTATAGTTGGTGTACAGTGGAAATTCTTCACCATTTTATTTATATTCTATAATATCATGCTAGCTGAGCAGCCCCTCCGTAGAAACATAATGAAAAAGTCGTTCCTTGTATGAAGCACACTGCTTATATTCTCAGCACTGATATTGATAATTCTTCATCCCCAAAAAACATTTGTTAGCACCAAATAAAGTTATTTTAATAAATTGATTCATCCACACTAAAAATAGGAAGCAAATACTGAATAAATACCTTTATAGTCACTACATACACAACCTTGGTTTCATAATAGTATATAAACAGTTGTTTTTATAATGTTTGTCCATGAGTTATTATTTGTCTCAAAATATATTATGGATGAGCAGTACTGGTATACTTAAAATGTGGAGTTTTCACTGGGGTAGATTTATTAAAGGGCCATAATACCCAAATGTTTAAACACTTGAAAGTGATGCAATATAGCTGTAAAAAGCTGTCTAGAAAATATCACCTGAACATCTTTATGTAAAAAGGAAAGATATTTTACCTCAAAAGTTTCTCAGTAGCCACATCCCATTGTAAAGGACAAATCAGTATGTCTGTCCCGGGACAGCGGAAGGAGCGAGCTTTCGTGCACACTCATCTTATTTCCCTATTCAGTGTAAGTTTACAATGAAATCTCATGAGAGGTAAGTGAAATCTCATGAGATCACAGTAAAAAAGTTCATGACCTCAGCACTGCTGATGCTGATTGGCTGCTGTTCATTTCTTCTTATTTTACCTGCAGCTGGGCTGCAGCTGAGTATAACTTTTTACACAGAACTTACTCTGCTGAGCTGAGGAGATTGTGAGGTAAAATATCTTCCTTTTTTACACAGAGATGCTCAGGTGATATTTTCCTGTCAGCTTTTTACAGTTATACTGCATCATTTTCAAGTGATTTAGCATATGAGTATTATGTCCCTTTAAAGGGCCATTATGCGCTCAAAAAAATATTGGCTAATTAAATAAAGCATTAAAAGAAAATAAAGTTTTAAATTAACATGTATTATCAATTTTACTGCTTAAGGTCCTAAAAATGATGTTAAAGTTTAAAGTCCTCTGACTTCATGAGAATACGTTTGTAGTACCCAGTAGCTGCAGAACAAGGCTTTTTTCCACAGTCCCTAACTTGTGTTTAGAAAGCCCTCCTCCTGGACCGGTCTCTGTAATGTGCTTTGTGTGCAGTAATATGTTGAAAGGCAGAAACTATGTAGATATACACAGAAGCTGAAGAATTCCACTTCCCTTTCCCCCTCCGGTTACCACAGATCTCCTCTAGTCTCTGCACACCCTTATAAATGCCGTGGTAACCGAGAGGGGGGAGGGAAGTGGAATTCCTGCAGTGTTAGAACGGACAGAAGGGAAAATATGCTGCTGAGTTTAGTAGCTTCTGTGTATATCTGCATCTGCTGATTTCACACAGTCCGTTCTAATGCTGCAGGAAATCCACTTCCCTCCCCCCTCCCGGTTACCACGGCATTCAATTAGAGTGTGCAGAGACTGGAGGAGATCTGTGGTAACCGGAGAGGGAAAGGGAAGTGGAATTCCTCAGCTTCTGTGTATATCTACATCGTTTCTGCCTTTCAACATATTACTGCACACAAAGCACATTACAGAGACCGCTCCAGCAGGAGGGTACTACGAACGTATTCTCATGAAGTCAGAGGACTTTAAACTTTAACATAATTTTTAGGACCTTAAGCAGCAAAATTGATAATACATGTTAATTTAAAACTTTATTTTCTTTTAATGCTTTATTTAATTAGCCCATATTTTTTTGAGTGCATAATGGCCCTTTAAGCGGAGGCTGCTTCCTACCACCATCGTTTCAGGTTCACCTGAAATGGAAGTTAAGAAGCAGCGGTCATAAGATTGCTTTCCCCTTTTCTAAGCCAGATGGTGACTTTGCACTTTGTCATACTGGAGGCTGCCATCTTAAAGCACAGGTATTCTCACAACCTGTGACAGAAGCAGGGTGCATTTACATATCAGTGAGTTTGCTGGCATTTTAACAACTATATAATGTGCTTCAGGTTAGGCTGCACAATATAGAGCAGGAGCTTAACGTTTTTGTAGTGGCTGCATTGCTCTATATTATTGATGAATGCTTTTAATATATTTTGCGTAACTTTAAAAATGTGTAAAAAAATGTAAAAATAGAAGAGCTCCCACACTGTATTATGCATGCTAACCTCAGGCAAATTATACAGCTGTCAAAAAGCCAGCAACATTACTTATCTGTGAGTGTGCATCGCTTCTATCACAGGGTGTAAGAATATCTAAGTTCCAAGATGGCGGTGCTCAAAATGAAAAGGTGGATCTTTATTATCTAGCACCTAAAAGGTTTTAAAAAGTAAAATTGTTTTGAAAGAGCTACATGCACAGTAGGAAATACAAGAACATGGTGAGTAGTAACTATTCTATCATTGTTGTGCCCGTCAGTTGAATGCCCCTTAAATTAGGTAGCATCAGAGTATTTAAATCAAACACATTTTGTGGTACATATACATAGCTGAGCCTCAGAGATTAACCATTTGTTAGCCTTTCTTACACCACTGATTTGAGTTTGATGTATTCCACATGGTTCACCAGCAACTAATTTTTTATGCTAATTAACATGGTCAGTATTTGTTCCCAAGAAAGGTGGCAACTCTAATAGCATCAATCCTATCTGCTATATACAGTGCACTGCATATAAATAGACCCAGTTATTTAACAGTTTTTATTGATCAATGCATAAAGCTAGTACTATGTATGTATTAGTACTTTAGTAAAAATTAGGTTTTCTTTTAAATAATATACAGCTAGATTACGAGTTTTGAGTGCTATAGGGAAATTAACAAGCGCCACAAAAGCGTCGTTATTTCACCTCCCTATAGTGCTGCTTACAAAAAGCAGGCTTGTGCAGGCGATATGGTGGCATTGAGCTCCATACTGCACCGAAATACAAGCTCTGCTTTGACGTGCTCATGCACGATTTCCCCATAGACATCAATGGGGAGAGCCGGCAAAAATAAAGTCTAACACCTGCGATCGCAGAATAAAAAGCTCTGTACGGCAGCCCCATTGATGTCTATGGAGAAAGAAAAAGTTATGTTTAAACCTAACAGCCTAACATTAGCCATGTCTAATCACCCCTAATCTGCTGCCCCTAACATCGCCACCACCTACATTACAGTTATTAAACCCTAACATTGCTGCCACCTACATTACAGTTATTAACCCCTAATCTTCCGTCCCCAATGTCGCTGCCACTATACTAAAGTTATTAACCCCTAAACCTCTGGCCTCCCACATCACTAACACTACATAACTATATTAACCCTTAAACCTAACGTAACCCTAACCCTAAGCATAGGTCTAACCCTAAACACCCCCTAATTTAAATATAATTAAAATAAATCTAAATTAAACTTAAAATTATTACCTAAATAATTCCTATTTAAAACTAAATACAAACTTACCTGTAAAAAAAACCTAAATTACAAAACAAAATAAACATTAATTTACACAAAATAAAAAATGAAATTATCAAAAATAAAAATGAATTACACCTAATCTAATAGCCCTATTTAACCCCCCCCCAAAAAAAACCTAGCCTACACTAAACTGCCAATACCTGTAAAAAAAATACAAACAACCCCCCAACAGTAAAACCCACCACCCACGCAACCAAACCTCCCAAATAAAAACCTATCTAAATAAACCTAAGCTTACCATTGCCCTGAAAAGGGCATTTGGATGGGCATTGCCCTTAAAATGGCATTTAACACTTTTACTGCCCAAACACTAAGCTAAAAATAAAACCCACCCAATAAACCCTTAAAAAATCTAACACTAACCCCCGACGATCCACTTACAGTTTTCGAAGACTGGGCATCCATCCTCATCCAGGCGGCAGAAGTCTTCATCCAAGCAGGCTGAAGTCTTTATCCAAGCGGGCAGAAGTCTTCATCCAGACGGCATCATCTATCTTCATCCATCCAGCACGGAGCGGGTCCATCTTCAAGGCATCTGGCGCGGAGCATCCTCTTCTTCCGATGGTCAACATAGAATGAAGTTTCCCTTTAAGGTACGTCATCCAAGATGGCAGAAGTCTTCATCCAGATGGCATCATCTTTCTTCACCCATCCGGCACGGAGCGGGTCTATCTTCAAGACATCCGGTGCGGAGCATCCTCTTCTTACGATGGTCAACATAGAATGAAGTTTCCCTTTAAGGTACGTCATCCAAGATGGCGTCCCTTACATTCTGATTGGCTGATAGGATTATATCAGCCAATAGGAATTAAAGGGGAAAAATTGGATCAGCCAAAAGAATGTGAGCTCAATCCTATTGGCTGATTGCAACAGCAATAGGATTTTTTCCCCTTTAACTCCAATTGGCTGATAGAATTCTATCAGCCAATCGGAATGTAAGGGACGCCATCTTGGATGACGTACCTTAAAGGGAAACTTCATTCTATGTTGACCATCGGAAGAAGAGGTTGCTCCACGCCGGATGTCTTAAAGATGGACCCGCTCCGCACCGGATGGATGAAGACAGAAAATGCCGTCTGGATGAAGACCTCTGCCTGCTTGGATGAAGACGTCTGCTGCCTGGATGAAGATGGATGTTCGGTCTTAGAAAACTGTAAGTGGATCATCGGGGGTTAGTGTTAGGTTTTTTTAAGGGTTTATTGGGTGGGTTTTATTTTTAGCTTAGGGTCTGGGCAGTAAAAGAGCTAAATGCCCTTTTAAGGGCAATGCGCATCCAAATGCCCTTTTCAGGGCAAAGGTTAGCGTAGGTTTATTTAGATTTTTTTTATTTGGGGGTTTGGTTGTGTGGGTGGTGGGTTTTACTGTTGGGGGTTTGTTTGTATTTGTTTTTTACAGGTAAAAGAGCTGATTTATTTGGGGCAATGCCCCACAAAAGGCCCTTTTAAGGGTCATTGGCAGTTTAGTGTAAGCTAAAGTTTTTTTTTTAATTTTTTTTTTTTTTTATAGGGCTATTAGATTAGGTGTAATTCATTTTTATTTTTGATAATTTCATTTTTTATTTTGTGTAATTTAGTGTTTATTTTGTTTTGTAATTTAGATAATTAGACTAATTTAATTTATTTTATTGTAATGTTAGGTTTTAGTGTGATGCAGGTTAGGTTTTATTTTACAGGTAAATTAGTATTTATTTTAACTAGGTAGCTAGTAAATAGTTAATAACTATTTACTAACTAGTTTACCTAGTTAAAAAAAATACAAACTTACTTGTGAAATAAAAATAAAACCTATGATAGCTACAATATTATAACTATTAGGTATGTTGAAGCTAGCTTAGGTTTTATTTTATAGGTAAGTATTTATTTTTAAATAGTAATTATTTAGGTAATAATTGTAAGTTTTATTTAGATTTATATTAATTATATTTCAGTTAGGGGGTGTTAGGCTTAGGGTTACGTTAGGGTTAGGGTTATGCTTAGGGTTAGGGTTACGTTAGGGTTAAGTTTAAGGGTTAATATATTTATGTAGTGATGTGGGAGGCCAGAGGTTTAGGGGTTAATAGATTATTATAGTATATTTCGTTGTGGGGGGCTTTAGTGGTTAATAGGTTTATTATAGCGACGGTGTGGGCGGATGGCAAATTAGGGCTTAATAATATTTAAATAGTGTTTGCGGGTTAATGTTTTATGGGTTAATAATTCGTTATAGTAGTGATGATGTCAGGAAGCGGCAGAATAGTGGTTAATAGTTTTTTAAAGTGACGGCGATATCAGGAGCAGCAGATTAGGGGTTAATAAATGTATTTTAGTGTTTGCGATGCGGGAGGGCCTCGGTTTAGGGGTTAATAGGTAGTTTATGGGTGGTAGTGTACTTTTTAACACTTTAGTTATCAGTTTTATGCTACAGTTTTGTAACATAAAACTCATAACTACTGACTTTAGATGGTGGTACGGATCTTGTCAGTATAGGGTATACCGCTCACTTTTTGGCCTCCCAGGCAAACTTGTAATACCGGCGCTATGAAAGTCCCATTGAAAAAGGACTTTTTTAAAAGTGCGGTACTGACGTTGCGTGACGGCCAAAAAGGTGTGTGGTAAACCTATACCAGCAAGACATGTAATAGCGGCATTAGGGAAAATTAAGCGTTATGAAGCATACCGATGCTATTTGAGTCATAACGCAAAACTCGTAATCTAGCTGTTATATTTTTAATGTCAATTTCTAAATTGATATAAATTTGATTCTTAGAATATTTTCATAATAATCTTGACTGTATTGTTATCTGTGTATTGATGTCATATGAATATTACAGATGTGGCTAAAAGTATTGGTACCCTTTCCTTTTAAGAGAGAACCACAAAAAAGCCTAACTGGAGTTTGCCAAAATGCATATTGATAAGCCACAGTCCTTCTGGGAGAATGTCCTTTGGACAGACGAAGCAAAAGTAGAACTTTTTGGCAAATTACAACAACTAAATTTTTACGGAAGGAAAAAGAAGCTTTTAAAGAAAAGGACACCATCCCTACCCTAAAACATGACAAATACTCATTGATGTTTGGAGATTGCTTTGCTGCCCCTGGCACTGGGTGCCTATAATCTCTGCAGGGTATGATGAAATCAGAAGACTATCAAGGCATTCAGCAGGGAAACGTACTGCCCAATGTCAGAAAGCTGTGTCTCAGTATCAGGTTATGGGTCCTCCAGCAGGATAATGACTCAAAACATACCTCAAAAAGAACCAAGGAATGAACGAGAAGAAAACAATGGACCGTTCTGGTGTGTCCTTCTATGAGTCCAGATCTGAATCTCATTGAACACTTGTGGAAAAATCTAAATATCACAGTTGGAAAAAGACACTTATCAAACCTGATGGAACTGGAGCAGTTTGCTCAAGAAGAGTAGGCCAAAATCCCAGTCAAAAAGTGTACAAATCTTATTCAGAGCTACAGAAAGCTTTTGATTGCAGTTATTGGGTAGATTTATCATAGAGCGAGTGGACATGATACGATGTAGCGTATCATGTCCGCTGCACATTGATAAATGCAGACAGCTTACTCTGTTGGCATTTATCATTGCACCAGCAGTTCTTGTGAACTGCTAGTGCAATGCCGCCCCCTGCAGATTCACAGCCAATCGGCTGCTGGCAGGGGGTGTCAATCAACCCGATCGCATTCGATTGGGTTGATTTCTGTCCTTGGCCTCAGAGCAGGCAGAGAAGTTATGGAGCAGCGGTCTTTAGACCGCTGCTTCATAACCTCTGTTTCCGGCGAACCTGAAGGCTCGCACGGAAACAGGGGCATCAAGCTCCATACGGAGCTTGATAAATCGGCCCCATTGTCTCCAAAGCTGTGCTACAAAATAAGATTACAAATATTTTTGTCTGTGCCATTCTCATTTGTTTTACTTTTTAAAAGTAACATATGAAGTCATAAATCAAAAGTAAAGTTTCTGTTCTATTACATTTGAAATAAAGAATGGTGGATACAAAATACTTGTGTCAATATTTACTTAGTTCAGGGGAAATTGTGCATTTTCCTAAATAAGTGGAAGGATACCAATACTTTCTGCCACATCTGTAACATTTTATGGAGAAATTATTTAAATTAAGTATGCCATTAAAGGGATTTTGTAGAAAGCCATTATCTAGAAGTTTGGCCCCTCTCTCTGTAAATAGAGATGTGAATTGTTAAATGAATTTTGAATAAATAAGATCATTTTGGTAGGCAAAAGCTTTGTTTCACATCCCTGCCTTTTAGTGACACACATTTAAAGGTAAATAATATGTAAGCTCAGCCATTGACTTGAGGAAAGGGTCTGCATTTACTATTAGTGCAAACCTCAAAGGAAACCATATTAAAGTAGCGTACATGTGGTACCTTAGTTTCTCTAGGCTACACTTGTCCAAATGTATAGAACAATCTATCGGCTAGATTACGAGTTGTGCGTTAGGCTTAAAAAGCAGCGTTGGCTGGTCCTAACGCTGCTTTTTAACGTCCGCTGGTATTACGAGTCTTGCAGGTACAGGTGTACCGCTCACTTTTTTGGCCAGACTTGGAAATACCGCAAATCCACTTACGTAAATTGCGTAACCTCTTTTTTCAATGGGACTTGCATAGCGCCGGTATTACGAGTTTGCTAAAAAGTGAGCAGTAAACCCTCTCCTGTAAAGATTGGTACCGCATTTTAAAGTCATTAGTTAAGAGTTTTACACTACAACGCCGTAGCATAAAACTCTTAACTAAAGTGCTAAAAAGTACACTAAAACCCATAAACTACCTATTAACCCCTAAACCGAGGCCCCCCACATCGCAAACACTAAAATAAAATTTTTAACCTCTAATCTGCCGAACCGGACATTGCCGCCACTATAATAAATATATTAACCCCTAAACCTCCGCACTCCCGCATAGCAAACACTAGTTAAATATCATTAACCCCTAATCTCCCCTAATCTGCCATCCCTAACATCGCTGACACCTACCTACATTTATTAACCCCTAATCTGCCGCCCCAATGTCGCTGCCACTATATTAAAGTTATTAACCCCTAAATCTAAGTCTAACTCTAACCCTAACACCCCCTAACTTCAATATAATTTAAATAAATCTAAATAAAAATAACTATCATTAACTAAATTATTCCTATTTAAAACTAAATACTTACCTATAAAATAAACCCTAAGCTAGCTACAATATAACTAATTATTATTATTATTATCGGTTATTTGTAGAGCGCCAACAGATTCCGCAGCGCTATAAACAAAGGGGGAGTACAACAAAACAATTGTATGGTAGAGGGCCCTGCCAAGAGTTGCACTGTTGTAGTCAGCTCTTAAGAAGGTGATCCACAAACAGCTGGACTATTAGGCTTACATGCTAAGGGGGTTCAGGGGATTGCAGTGGAGGAGAGGAACTGGTATAAAGAAAGGTTAGCGTAGGTTGTATGCGTCCCTGAACAGTAGAGTCTTTAGGGAGCACTTGAAGCTTTTAAAACTAGAAGAGAGTCTTATGGAGCGAGGCAGAGAGTTCCACAAGATGGGAGCCAGTCTGGAGAAATCCTGTAAACGGGAGTGTGATGAGGTGACAAGAGAGGAGGAGAGTAGGAGGTCATGAGCAGAGCGAAGGGGACGGGAGGGAGAGTGTTTGGAGACAAGGTCTGAGATGTAGGGGGGAGCAGTGCAGTTGAGGGCTTTGTATGTCAGAGTGAGAGTTTTGTGTTTGATCCTAGAGGCAAGAGGAAGCCAGTGAAGGGATTGGCAGAGAGGCGCAGCAGATGAAGAGCGACGTGTAAGGAAGATGAGTCTGGCAGAGGCATTCACTATGGATTGTAAAGGAGCTAGGCGGCAGGTGGGGAGACCAGAGAGGACAGAGTTGCAGTAATCAAGGCGGGAAAGAATGAGAGAGTGGATTAAAATCTTAGTTGTGTCTTGTGTAAGGAAGTGTCTAATTTTAGAGATGTTTTTAAGGTGAAAGCGGCAGGCTTTAGCCAATGACTGAATGTGAGGAGTGAAGGAAAGATCTGAGTCGAATGTGACCCCGAGACATCGGGCGTGCGGGGTAGGGGTAATGATGGAGTTGTCGACAGTTATAGAGATATTGGGGGTGGAGATTTTGGAAGAAGGGGGGAAATGAGGAGCTCAGTTTTGGAGAGATTTAGCTTGAGGTAGTGAGAGGACATCCAGGAAGAGATGTGAGAAAGACAGTTAGTGACACGGGTTAGCAAGGAAGGAGATAGTTCTGGTGCAGAGAAGTAGATTTGGGAGTCATCGGCATACAAATGATATTGGAAACCATGGGACTTAATTAGGGAACCTAGTGATGACGTATAGATTGAGAAGAGAAGGGGACAGAGGACAGAGCCTTGCGGTACTCCGACAGAAAGTGGTGACGGGGCAGAGGAGGCCCCAGAGAAGGCTACACTGAAGGTACGGTTTGACAGATAGGAAGAGAGCCACGAAAGGACTGTGTCACAGATGCCGAAGGATTGGAGGATTTGGAGCAGAAGAGGGTGGTCGACAGTGTCAAAGGCTGTGGACAGATCAAGGAGGATAAGCAGAGAGAAGTGGCCTTTTGATTTAGCTGTAAGTAGGTCGTTGGTGACCTTAACAATAGCTGTCTCTGTGGAGTAATAGGGACGAAATCCAGATTGCAGCGGTCAAGAAGGGAGTTTAACGTAAGGAAATGGGATAGGCGTGTATATACTAATAGTTACATTGTAGCTAGCTTAGGGTTTATTTTTATTTTACAGGCAAGTTTGTATTTATTTTAACTAGGTAGAATAGTTATTAAATAGTTATTAACTATTTAATAACTACCTAGTTAAAATAAAGACAAATTTACCTGTACAATAAAACCTAACCTAAATTACACTAACACCTAAAACTACACTGTAATTAAATTAATTCCCTAAATTAAATACAATTAAATACAATTAAATAAAAATTGCAAACCCCCCCACAAAATTACAGAAAATAATAAACAAATTACAAGATTTTTAAACTAATTACACCTAATCTAATCCCCCTAACAAAATAAAAAAGCCCCCCCAAAATAAAAAAACCCTACCCTACCCTAAATTACAAATAGCCCTTAAAAGGGCCTTTTGCTGGGCATTTCCCCAAAGTAATCAGCTCTTTTACCTGTAAAAAAATTATGAATCCCCCCCTAACATTAAAACCCACCACCCACACAACCAACCCTACTCTAAAACCCACCCAATACCCCCTTAAAAAAACCTAACACTAACCCCATGAAGAGCACCTTACCGGAAGAAGTCTTCATCCAACCGGGCCGAAGTCCTCAACTAAGCCGGGACAAGTCTTCATCCAAGCCGGGCGAAGTGGTCCTCCAGACGGGCAGAAGTCTTCATCCAGATGGCATCTTCTATCTTCATCCATCCGGCACGGAGCGGGTCCATCTTCAAGATATCCGGCGTGGAGCATCCTCTTCCAACAAAGTCTTCTTACTAAATGACGGTTCCTTTAAGTAACGTCATCCAAGATGGCGTCCCTTCAATTCCGATTGGCTGATAGAATTCTATCAGCCAATCGGAATTAAGGTAGAAAAAAATCCTATTGGCTGATGCAATCAGCCAATAGGATTGAGCTGGCATTCTATTGGCTGATTGGAACAGCCAATAGAATGCCAGCTCAATCCTATTGGCTGATTGCATCAGCCAATAGGATTTTTTCTACCTTAATTACGATTGGCTGATAGAATTCTATCAGCCAATTGGAATTGAAGGGATGCCATCTTGGATGACGTCACTTATAGGAACCGTCATTTAGTAAGAAGACTTCGTTGGAAGAGGATGCACTGCGCCAGATGTCTTGAAGATGGACCCGCTCCGCGCCAGATGGATGAAGATAGAAGATGCCGTCTGGATGAAGACTTCTGCCCGTCTGGAGGACCACTTCGCCGGCTTGGATGAAGACTTCTGCCAGCTTCATTGAGGACTTCGGCCCGGTTGGATGAAGACTTCTCCCGGTAAGGTGATCTTCAAGGGGTTAGTGTTTGGGTTTTTTAAGGAGGTATTGGGTGGGTTTTAGAGTAGGGTTGGTTGTGTGGGTGGTGGGTTTTAATGTTGGGGGGGGATTTGTATTTTTTTTTTTTACATGTAAAAGAGCTGATTACTTTAGGGCAATGCAAAAGGCCCTTTGTAATTTGTAATTTAGTGTAGGGTAGGGATTTATTATTTGGGGGGGGGCTTTTTTATTTTGCTAGGGGGATTAGATTAGGTGTAATTAGTTTAACCCCTTAGTGACCAGAGCACTTTTCCATTTTCTGTCCGTTTGGGACCAAGGCTATTTTTACATTTCTGCTGTGTTTGTGTTTAGCTGAAATTTTCCTCTTACTCATTTACTGTACCCACACATATTATATACCGTTTTTCTTGCCATTAAATGGACTTTCTAAAAATACCATTATTTTCATCATATCTTATCATTTACTATAAAAAAAATTATAAAATATGAGGAAAAATGGAAAAAAACACACTTTTTCTAACTTTGAACCCCAAAATCTGTTACATATCTACAACCACCAAAAAAACACCCATGCTAAATAGTTTCTAAATTTTGTCCTGAGTTTAGAAATACCAAATGTTAACATGTTCTTTGCTTTTTTTGTAACTTATAGGGCCATAAATACAAGTAGCACTTTGCTATTTTCGAACCATTTTTTTTTTCAAAATTAGCGCTGGTTACATTGGGACACTGATATCTTTCAGGAATCCCTGAATATCCATTGACATATATATATATTTTTTTTTAGAAGACATCCCAAAGTATTGATCTAGGCCCATTTTGGTATATTTCTTGCCACCATTTCACCGCCAAATGCGATCAAATACAAAAAATCGTTCACTTTTTCACAATTTTTTTCACAAACTTTCAGTTTCTCACTGAAATTATTTACAAACTGCTTGTGCAATTATGGCATAAATGATTGTAAATTCTTCTCTGGGATCCCCTTTGTTCAGAAATATTAGACATATATGGCTTTGGCATTGCTTTTAGGTAATTAGAAGGCCGCTAAATGCCACTGTGCACCACACGTGTATTATGCCCAGCAGTGAAGGGGTTAATTAGGGAGAATTTAGGGAGCTTCTAGGGTTAATTTTAGCTTTAGTGTAGTGTAGTAGACAACCCCAAGTATTGATCTAGGCCCATTTTGGTATATTTCATGCCACCATTTCACCGCCAAATGCGATCAAATTAAAAAAAAACGTTAAATTTTTCACAATTTTAGGTTTCTCACTGAAATCATTTACAAACAGCTTGTGCAATTATGGCACAAATGGTTGTAAATGCTTCTCTGGGATCCCCTTTGTTCAGAAATAGCAGACATATATGACTTTGGTGTTGCTTTTTGGTAATTAGAATGCTGCTAAATGGCGTTGCGCATCACACGTGTATTATGGCTAGCAGTGAAGGGGTTAATTAGGTAGCTTGTAGGGAGCTTGCAGGGTTAATTTTAGCTTTAGTGTAGAGATCAGCCTCCCACCTGAAACATCAGACCCCCTGATCCCTCCCAAACATCTCTCTTCCCTCCCCTACCCCACAAATGTCCCCGCCATCTTAAGTACTGGCAGAAACTCTGCCAGTACTAAAATAAAAGGAAAATTTGGGCTTTTTTGTGCATTTTTTTTGCATATTTACATATGCTTCTGTGTAGGATCCCCCTTAGCCCCCAACCTCACTGATCCCCCACCAAACAGCTCCTAACCCTCCCCCTCTGACTTAATGTGCGCCATCTTGGGTACTGGCAGCTGTCTGCCAGTACCCATTTTAGTGAATAATATGCTTTTTTTTAATTAAAAAATTTCCCTTTTCTGTAGTGTAGCTTCCCCCCCCCCCCAATACCAACCCTCCACCCCTTCCAGATCCCTTAGATCGTTTTCAAAAAATAAGTATTTCATTTTATTTTACATTTTACTTTTACATTTTTTTCTGTAGTGTAGCGGTTCCCACCCGCTCCCGCCCCGTGCACGCGCCCGCCCGCCACCCCTCCACCTTCCAGATCTCACCGATGGCCGCCCACCCGCCTCCCAAGTCGGCTCCCACCCACCAACGATACCGGCCATCGATGTCCGGTGCAGAGAGAGCCACAGAGTGGCTCTCTCTGCATCGGATGGCCAAGGGGGGTTATTGCAGGATGCCTCCATATCGAGACATCACTGCAATAACCGGAAAGCAGCTGGAAGCGAGCAGGATTGCTTCCAGCTGCTTTCCAGACCAAGGACGTACGCCACACGTCCTCGGTCATTAACTGCATTTTTTTTGAGGACGTGTGGCGTACGTCCTTGGTCGTTAAGGGGTTAAAAATCTTGTAATTTGTTTATTATTTTCTGTAATTTAGTGTTTGTTTTTTTGTACTTTAGATGATTTTATTTAATTGTATTTAATTGTATTTAATTTAGGGAATAATTTAATTATAGTGTAGTGTTAGGTGTAATTGTAACTTAGGTTAGGTTTTATTTTACAGGTACTTTTGTATTAATTTATCTAGGTAGTTAGTAAATAGCTAATAACTATTTAGTAACTATTCTACCTAGTTAAAATAAATACAAACTTGCCTGTAAAATAAAAATAAACCCTAAGCTAGCTACAATGTAACTATTAGTTATATTGTAGCTAGCTTAGGGTTTATTTTATAGGTAAGTATTTAGTTTTAAATAGGAATTATTAAGGTAGTAATTTTATTTAGATTTATTTAAATTATATTTAAGTTAGGGGGTGTTAGGGTTAGGGTTAGATTTAGGTTTAGGGGTTAATAAATTTAGAATAGTGGCGGAGACGTTGGGGGCGGCAGATTAGGGGTTAATAAATGTAGGTAGGTGGCGGCGATGTTAGGGACAGCAGATTAGGGGTTAATAATCTTTAACTAATGTTTGCGTTGCGGGAGTGCGGTGGTTTAGGGGTTAATATGTTTATTATAGTGGCGGCGACGTTGGGGGCGGCAGATTAGGGGTTAAGAAGTTAGGTAGGTTGCGGCAACATTGGGGAAGGCAGATTAGGGGTTAATAAATATAATGTAGGTGTCTGCGATTTTGGGGGCAGCAGATTAGGGGTTCAAAAGTATAATGTAGGTGGCGGCGGTGTCCGGAGCGGCAGATTAGGGGTTAATAATATAATGAAGGTTGCAGCGATGTCGGGGGTGGCAGATTAGGGGTTAATACGTGTAAGATTAGGGGTGTTTAGACTCGGGGTTCATGTTAGGGTGTTAGTTGTAGACATAAATTTTATTTCCCCATAGGAATCAATGGGGCTGCGTTGAGGAGCTTTGCGTTCCTTTTTTGCAGGTGTTAGACTTTTTTTCAGCCGGCTCTCCCCGTTGATTCCTATGGGGAAATCATGCACAAGCATGTTACATCACCTCACCGCTAACGTAAGCAGTGCTGGTATTGGAGTGCGGTAATGAGCAAAATTTTGTTCAACGCTCACTTCTTGTCTGGTTTGTAAAAACCCGTAATACCAGCGCTGTCTGTAAGTGAGCGGTGAGCATAAACTGCTTGTTAGCACTGCATAGCCTCTAACGCAAAACTCGTAATCTAGGTGTATGTGTTTTAGAGACTGTCTGGATGAAGGATCCTACTTCCACATGTGATGGTTGTGTCCTAAAAGGTAAAACAACTTTGGGATCAAACATTAGATCTGATAAATAGAATATTAAATAAAATAAGTTTTTTTTTATCAGATGGCTGATATTTCCTTTAATTTATTAAATAGAACAATTTTTAGCAGTTTGGGAAGCATGGTTTTATGTAGGAAGAACATATGCTTAACAGGGCCAGTTTAAAAGCCAGCATTTAAACTAATGTATCTCATAGAAAGATGCTTAATAGTAAAAGTTATTGAGAGAGGTGAAGATGGTAGATAGAGGGAACTGGTAAGAACAGATCCCTTACCATAGTATTTTGTTTGAGGCCACCTATCTGCAGGTGATATTAGTATGCACTTTGAGTTTCCCTCTTTATTTTACCCTTTACCGTGTATTGAGAAAAGTTTCTTTTGTTGTAGCTATAACTTACATAGGCTTCTAGTTGTACTTTTCAAATTATCAGAAAGATTGGAGGGTTTGCCCCCCCCCCCCCCCAGGATCCAAAGTATGTATTTGTTGTAATTAACCAAAGTTGTTATTTCTTATTACTATAAGCTGGAACTACACATATCGGAGGCATTAAGTATAAGGACTTTTCTCCTTAATTATGGTTTACCGAATTGCTTCAGTCTGTGTGGGTTTTGTGTATAAGACTGATATATATCTCCATTTGGAAAAGTAAAAAAGAAAGACACTGAAAAAGAAAAACTGCTGGTGCAATGCCGCCCCCTGCAGATTTGCGACCAATCGTCCGCTAGCAGGGGGTGTCAATCAACCTGATCATATACGGAGCTTGATAAATCGGCCCCAAAGAATGCCCTGCCACCATATCTGTACAAAAAGTCTGCTGGCTCAGCTTCTACTAATTTTAAATAGCTCAAAAAGGTGCTGTTGAAAGGGGGGCCCTATTGCAGCATTTGCCCTGGGGTCCAGTAATGTCTAGTTACGTCCCTGGTTGTGTTAGTTTAAAGTTTTAAGGCAAATTTAGTGTGTCCTCTTGCAATATGTAAGCCTAAATTTAGAGCAAAATGAACTATGAGCTGAAAAGTTAGAAGATGGAACTGAGATATTGTTGCTTGGATATCTGTGTAGTTATATGTTTGTAGCACGTGTCATTGTTCAGCAGGATCAGTAATGTGTGTTTATTAGTAATTTTGTTTTTATGTTTGTAAATAATTACACTGTTTTTTTTTTTCTTCAGGGAATTAAGATCTCTTGTCATTGAGATGGTTCTAGCCACTGACATGTCTTGTCACTTTCAACAAGTCAAAACTATGAAAACTTCCTTGCAACAACTGGAGACGTAAGTTAAAAAAAAACACGGACATCTTAAATATTAAAGGGTTATTAAACCCACATGTTTTCTTTCATGGTTCAGATACAGCATATAATTTTAAATAACTTTCCAATTTATCTCTTTTATCACATTTGCTTTGTTCTCTTGGTACTCTTTCTTGAAAAGCATACCTAGGTAGGCTCAGGAGATGGGAGCTAGCTGGTGATTGGTGACTGCACATATATGCCTCTTGTGATTGGTTTATCAATGTGTTCAGCTATCTCCTATTAGTGTATTGCTGCTCCTTCAACATAGAATAAAAGAATGCAGCAAAACTGATAATAGAAGTACATTGGAAAGTTGTTTACTTTACAAATGTATGCTCTATCTGAATCATGAAAGAAAAACAATTTCTTTCATGTCCCTTTAAGATGGGGATCTTTTCTTGAATGATATGACACTTGTTGGTTGCTGTATGTATATATAAGTCAACGCAATAAGAAAAACTTATTTTAATTTTTTTAGACCAAAAAAAAAGCGAAAAGAAAAAGAATGAGGATATTAAGGTTTATAACTATTATGTTCTCAATATTTATTTAAACATTTGCATGCAGATAATAGCAATAAAAGAATATGTACATTAAAATAATCATTAAATATGTCAGTAAGTTTATCTCTACATATGGGCTTTGCACACTGAAGCTTTATTTGTATTCAAACAACAATGAATGCAGAAGATTTAACCCCCAAGCAACTAAATCTCTTTAACCACTAGACTCACAGAAAACGTAATACCTAAAAGAGCCACTAAAGTTATTTTGCTATCTTAAACCGGGTTCAGTTGTTGTCTATCCATGATTGACAAATTAAAAGAGTATGATGGGTGAGTTCTGGCATTGAGTCCTCCTTTATTAATTATGGCGTGGTGGGGGGGGGTTTGTTTTTAAACAAATGTTTTTTAGAAGAAATAAATATGAAAAGGGAGAAAATTTAGCTAGGCCAAGACAAATGGCAAAAACCATTATCCTTTAAAGGGACAGTCTACCATAGAATTGTTATTGTTTTAAAAGATAGATAATCCCTTTATTACTCATTCCCCAGTTTTGCATAACCAACACAGTTATATTAATGTACTTTTTACCTCTGTGATTACCTTGTATCTAGGAACCTTCTTCCAGCCCCCTGATCACATGACTGTGACTGTTTATTATCTATTGTCTTAAATTTAGCATTTTTTTGTGCTAAATCTTAAATAACCCCCTGTGCCTGAACACAGTGTTATCTATATGGCCCACTTGTACTTTCTGTCTCTTTGTGTTGAAAAGAGATTTTAAAAGCATGTGATAAGAGGTAGCCCTCAAAGGCGTAGAAATTAGCATATGAGCCTACCTATGTTTAGTTTAAACTAAGAATACCAAGAGAAAAAAGCAAATTTGATGATAAAAGTAAATTGGAAAGTTGATTAAAATTAAAAGTTCTATCTGAATAATGAAAGTTTAATTTATACTAGACTGTCCCTTTAAACATTTATTTATTTTTATATGTAGCAATTGTAGGAAGGAACCACTGGGTGGTGGGATTTTCTTGGCTGTTAGGGGATTTTGTCTCTTTGGTATTAGGAAGTAGTTGCACTGAGGAGAGGATTTATAAGTAGGGTATATTGGTAAATAGGAAATAAATTGCTCTAGCAGTTTAAAGTAAAGGGAATCACAATGTCCTGTGACTTGTCCAATATGCATTTTTAGACATAAAATATTTGATAGTATAGAGCCTATACACAATACCGAAGATATTGTAATCTTAGCACAATTTCTTCTAAAGTTTGTTACAATAATTAAAACATATACATGATCACCAATTTTTTTTTTATAAAATTAATAAAAAATTGGATGCTCTCCAAACTACTTGCTGGTGATTCTAAAACAACATGACAATCAAATTAACATTTTCCCACATCTGAACCACACAACCATCCATAGGACATATTACGAGTGTAGCAGTATTTATCGCTCCCGCTCGCATGCTTACTTTGCTAGAAGTAAGCTTTATTCACGTATTGAGTAGCGCTCATATATTACAAGTTAAAAGTTTTTCCTTGGGTGCTAACCCAATGCGTGCAAAAAGCTGAAGTTAGAATATGATGGCTGCATTAACGCATCCCCCCTTAGAAGTCAATAGAGCATAAAAGATGCGGAAAAAATCTCAATCGCATTTCCCTAACATGAAAATATAAATATTTCACATTCCAAAGTTCTTCACATGGCAGACTATGTTCTATTTATTCATAAATACATATTTCTCCATATACCTAATTGTATTTTGGTACAATATCGATCTATCTATCTATCTATCTATCTATCTATCTCTGTATATATATATATATATATATATATATATATATATATATATATATATATATATATAGTGAGTTTGTAAATATTTTATTATAAATTTTCATGTGACAACACTGAAGAAATGGCACTTTGCTATGCTACAATGTAAAGTAGTGAGTGTACAGCCTGTATAACAATATAAATTTACTGTCCCCTTAAAATAACTCAACACACAGCCATTAATGTCTAAACCGTTGGCAATAAAAGTGAGTACACACCATAGTGGATATGTCCAAATTGGGCCCAAAGTGTCAATATTTTGTGGGGCCACCATTATTTTCCAGCACTGCCTTAAACCTCTTAGACATGGAGTTCACCAGAGCATCATAGGTTGCCACTGGAGTCCTCTTCTACTCCTCCATGATGACATCAGGGAGCTGGTGGCTGTTAGAGACCTTTTGCTCCCCCACCTTCTGTTTGAGGATGCCCCACAGATGCTCAATAGGGTTTAGTTCTGGAGACATGCTTGGTCAGTCCATCACCTTTAACCTCAGCTTCTTTGAAAGACAGTGGTCATCTTGGAGGTGTGTTTGGGGTCGCTATCATGCTGGAATACTGCCCTGCGGCCCAGTCTACAAAGGGAGGGGATAATGCTCTGCTTCAGTATGTCACAGTTTATGTTGGCATTCATGGTTCCCTCAATGAACTGTAGCTCTCCAATGCCGGCAGCACTCATGCAGACCCAGACCATGACACTCCCACCACCATGCTTGACTGTAGGCAAAACACACTTGTCTTTGTACTCCTCACCTGGTTGCCGCCACACACGCTTGACACCATCTGAACCAAATAAGTTTATCTTGGTCTCATCAGACCACAGGACATGGTTCCATTAATCCTTAGTCTGCTTGTCTTCAGCAAACTGTTTGCAGGCTTTCTTGTGCATCATCTTTAGAAGAGGCTTTCTTCTGGGACGACAGCCATGCAGACTAATTTGATGCAGTGTTCAGCGTATGGTCTGATTACTGACAGGCTGACCCCTCACCCCTTTAACCTCTGCAGCAATGCTGGCAGCACTCATACGTCTATTTCCCAAAGACAACCTCTGGATATGACGCTGAGTGGAACCTGTCCTGTGAAAGCACTGTATGGTTTTGCCCACCGTACTGCAGCTCAGTTTTAGGGTCTTAGCAATCTTCTCATAGCCTAGGCCATTTTTATGTAGAGCAACAATTCTTTTTTTCACATCCTCAGAGAGTTCTTTGCCATGAGGTGCCATGTTGAACTTCCAGTGACCAGTATAAGAGAGTGTGAAAGCGATAACACCAAATTTAACACACCTGCTCCCCATTCACACCTGATACCTTGTAAAACTAATGAGTCACATGACACTGGGGAGGGAAAATGGCTAATTGGGCCTAATTTGGACATTTCCACTTTGGGGTGTACTCACTTTTGTTGCCAACGGTTTAGACATTAATGGCTGCGTGTTGAGTTATTTTGAGGGGACAGCAAATTTACACTGTTATACAGGCTGCACACTCACTACTTTACATTGTAGCAAAGTGTCATTTCTTCAGTGTTGTCACATGAAAAGATGTAATAATATATTTACAAAAATGTGAGGGGTGTTCTCACTTTTATGGGATACTATATATATATATATATATAAAACCAAAAAGAGAACAACTAGTAAACCTTACCAAGCAACCCCATATTAAGCCCCATTGCAAAAAACAAGAATCTCTGAAAAACACACATAAGCTAATATATGCAGATACATAAAAAATAAAAATATTTAGAGCAAACAAAAATAACATCCAATTGATGATAAAAAAATAATTGCAGAAATTAGAGGTGCCTAACACAGGGATCCCTGTTACTATAAATGTATCCGGCACTTTTAAATCACTATTGAGGGTGTCTCAAAAGATACAATATACTGAGCGTCCATAAATACCAAAATGGTATAGCAAGTTCATAAATATTTAAATAGGAGACTTTGTGTCCAGCAAGATCTTGCAAATGCCTTAACACATATGTTCGTAAATTTGTATCCAATGTGATTATCCAAAAGTCTCATAGAGATACAGTGACTATCTCAGGCCAGCTACATAAGCTTTTACCGCTTCATAATGAGTAGCAGGGAATCCAGAATAACTTCACCCCACCTCCCGAAGTGTGGATAAAGTGAAGAACAGAGTACATTACGGTCCACCTAGAGATCAAGCTCACTGAACCAAAACAAATGGGGATACGAGTCACTCACCACTTCTCACCGACAGGCACAACTTCTCACTGCATTCGTCCACTCTCGGGCCGTGACCGGAGCTCTTTTCACCTGTGCTCACAATTACAGGCCTTAATTGCAACGCCCGGACAGTGTATTATCAGTATACCTGTCACATGGCTTAAAACTTTCTTCCTCCCCTCCAAATCTGCTCCTCGTAACGGTTCAAGTATAGAGTTCCCACTTACACAGGGAGAGATTAGGGCTCCTTAGTATATACACATTGCTGTAAATTCCAGACAGAGTAGAAACTGGCATTAGCTTTATGAACAACTGCTACACGTGTTTGACCTTAGCGTCACTCCGGGCTTCCTCAGGCACGATCAATTGATAACATAGCATTGATTCGACTATATTCATACCGTTGCCCACAGGTGAATTAAAGGGACACTGAACCCAAATTTGTTCTTTTGTGATTCAGATAGAGCATGACATTTTAAGCAACTTTCTAAATTACTCCTATTATAAAATTTTCTTCATTCTCTTGGTATCTTTATTTGATATGCAAGAATATAAGTTTAGATGCAGGCCCATTTTTGGTGAACAACCTGGGTTGTTCTTGCTGATTGGTGGATAAATTCATCAACCAATAAAAGGTGCTTTCCAGAATACTGAACCAAAAAAAAAAAGCTTAGATGCCTTCTTTTTCAAATAAAGATAGCAAGAGAAAGAAGAAAAATTGATAATAGGAGAAAATTAGAAAGTTACTTAAAATTGCATGCTCTATCTGAATCACGAAAGAAAAATTTTGGGTTCAGTGTCCCTTTAAAAATAAAATAAAGTAAAAATATTAATCTTAAAGAATTCATTCCGAATATCAGTGATTTGAATTAGGCATACTTGTTTCATGTATATCTCTCATACAAAATGTACATATATTGTAATCCATATGTGCAAACATCGAATTGCATAGTGGGATACAGAGATAGTTCTCAGTAATTAGTTTGCATGCTACCATATCTGCAATCGAAAATAGCACCTGTCACTCACATATTTAATACAGTATATAGTGCTATAAATTAAAATAATGCGTAAATGTGAAACATTACCTCACCATATATTAATACAAGGTGACATCAAGAAGGTACATAGCTCAAGGTGATATATTTATCCTCTATGTAATTACCTCCATTATTAGAGTTAATAATAAATACCGATGATAGATATATATCCTAAAGGGTTAAATATATCATATTATTAGCTGATCAAGAAAGGGGCATAGTTTAGTTCTTCATTTAATCATATTGGTTGCCGTGTGTTTAAATTATAGACCCACTTGCATTCTGATTTGAGGAGTAGGTTGTCCCAGTTCCCTCTCCTCTCAGTATTATCGATCAATTCTAGGCCCACAAATTTTAAATTCTCATGACTACTGTTGTGTACTTTAAAAAAGTGCCTTGCCACTCCACTATCCTTAATTCTTTTGTTCAGGATATCTCTTCTGTGTTCCTTCATACGCTCCCTGAACCTTTTGCTGGGTAAGGTTTACTAGTTCTCTTTTTGGTTATATTTTCATAAGTTTAAACCTCTGTGCACCTTGGTCTCCACAATGGGATTTTTTTATTGTGGGGCTTTGTCCATAACCAAATATATCCCTTAGTAGCTGGTACAACCTTATTAATATATATATATATATATATATATATATATATATATATATATATATATATATATATATATATATACTGTATATATATATATATATATATATACTGTATATATATATATATATATATATATATATATATAATTATATATAGGTATAGAGATATACAGATAAATACTTGGAACATATTATGATATGGAATGTCAAATATTTACATTAAATACACAGTTTACACACTTTATTAATTATGAGTATTGCCTAAATATGCTTTTACATGATTTCATCTACTTAACTGCAAAGGGCTCCAAAGCACTTATATATACATGTCTATATATGTATACATATGTATTTATGTGCTTATATATGTATATATGTCTGTAAATACATAAATACACATATAAATACATGATTACATATGTACACACACACACACACATATATATATATGCTTACATGTGCATATTTAGAGTTGTATCTCTATGTTAAAGCACTTTGTCTGCCATTTTTTTATAACACCTGAGAACTCATATCTTTGAGCCCTTATAACTATTTTGTGCAATATTTTTTTTAAAATAATTTTATTAGATAGTGTTATTATAAATGTTACTGTACCTTTCAATGTATTTTTTATGTGTTTTGTGACACTTCTTTGTTTTACGAAAAACAGTTAACCAGAACTCTAAGGTCATGCTATCCTGACGCGCGTTAAATAAATATGCGCTCAAGCGATCACATTTACTTTTTTTTATAACTTTATTTGTGAGAATAGAATCCAACATATACACAACAAATCAGTTAACACTGTTGAGATCAATATACAATGCAGCATTCATGTCTAGATACATGCATATTGGTCTACATATATTTGTCATGCAGTGGCTTGGATCCAATGATCACCTTTACTTTTAATACGGGCGCCACACCCAATGCACGCTAACAGCCATGATAAACCCTATATCTCTCGCTCATAGCTGTTAGCAAGCCACTCATAATCTGACCCCATATGTCCAATAAACTGTCAACTGTTTATTTTTACCTCAAGCAATTGATTTCAGTACTTCCTTGCTTCCCTGCACCCAGCAGTTTATACTATATAGATGCATTATGCATTTAGCAGATATCTTGGAAGTGAATAGAGGTTCATGCCCACTGACAATCAGATAGGATCGGGATGATTGACACCCCCCACTAGTTGCCGATTAGCCCCGAATGTGCATGGGGCGTCATTGCACAAGCATTTCTTGTGAAATGCTTGTGCAATGTTAAATGCCGACATTGGGTGGATATGGTTCACTATAGCGAATAATGTCTGCCCAGGGTTTGATAAATAGACCCCAATATCTCATTTTAAACATTTTTACAATGTACCTTGATTAAAGGGATAGGAAACCCCAAAAATGTTAAACAACCTTCCAATTTACTTTTATATTCAAATTTGCTTCATTATCTTGTTATCCATTGCTGATGGAACAGTATTGCACCAATCAGCAGCTAGCTCCTACAAGTGAGGATATGTGCATATTCATTTTCAACAAGGGATACTAAGAAAATTAAGCACATTTGAAAATAGAAGTTAATTTAAGTGTCTTAAAATGACATGCTGTATCTGAATAGTGCAAGCTTAATTTTTAATTTCCTATCCCTTTAAATATTTATCTTCCTTTTGAAGTCTTGGGTTTTTCCACCTTTCTATATTAGCTCTAAGAACCAAAGCTGTAAGGCAGCCTGTACTGATAAAGGACTATGCACACGCATTCACGGGTTGACATAATGACAATCACACGTTTAGCATAGTGCTTCATGAAACCCTGATCTTGCTAAAGAAAGATACTTTTTCAGTCATTGCAGTAGCAATGTGTCTGCCAAATTTGTTTACTTTTTTTTTAAACATCTGGTAACAAATATCTTTAAAAAAAATTCAGTTTGAAGTAGGCTGACCATATTGCCGCTTTAAAAAGTGACACTTCTGAAAAATACATGTCAGGGCTGTTTAAAGAAATGCTTTGAATAATGTTCTGTTATAGGAACCCTGACATATGTATTTTTCATGTGTCCATTTTTAAAGCGGCAATATGGTCAGCCTAGTTTGAAGGTTCTTTAATATTCCCCTCCCTTGCTATAGTTACATCTCTTAGCCTGTTGTCTTGTTTGTGAGTTCAGAATGATGGGAAAGTCACAACATTCTATAAAGATATTAGGCCAAGGCAGCCATCTTGTGGGTGCTAAGAACATTAGATTAAATATGATTATGATCCCCAACAATTAATTTAATATAACAAATTATTAAAAAACAATCTCTGTCTGTTATTATTTGCTAGCAGCATTGACAAATCAAAGGCTCTGTCGCTACTGCTCCATGCAGCTGATATTAGCCATCCCACTAAGCAATGGAAGGTGCATGCCCGCTGGACAAAAGCTCTGATGGAGGAATTTTTTAGACAGGTAACAAATATGAGTGCATTTAAATAACTGCTTTTTACTTTGTTACTAAAAATTACTATATTTTCTTGTCTTCTGTTCTTTCTTTCCTTCCTTCCTTGCTTCCTTCCTTCTTTCTTTCTTTCTTTCTTTCTTTCTTCCTTTTTATGCCCTGAAACTATTATTGTATACTAAAAGTGATTGCACTGTACAGATGAATGACCTTGAATGCTCCTTGCACTTTTTCTGTTTTCTCCTAACTGTCTGCTTTCTTATATGAGTGAGTGTCTAGATCAGCTGATTTCATCCGTTGGATACCAAGCACTAATTTTGCACGTCTTTATCAGGGTGTGTTTTGTTTATCTTCTATACAGACTTATGGTTTCTTTTGTACTTATTGAGAACCCGTTTTGATTCTCCAGTGCTGTGTGTGTAAATTAACAAAGAACCAATTTATGATTTGTTATACTATGTTTTCATTGAAAAAAAGCATAAGGCCTGTGTTGTTTGATAATGCTTTCTTTAGTCATAGGTAATGTCTCTTCCAAGCAATGAATACATGGATTTTACATATTTTGGTGAAGGTTGATTTCTGTAGATGAAAGTGAGGTGTTGGCATTTGTGGTGTTGGTTTTGATAAACTGGGATAACCCATTGGTTATCTATCTATCTATCTATCTATCTATCTATCTATCTATCTATCAATCATCTATCATATATCTATCTATCATATATCTATCTATCTATCTATCTATCTATCTATCTATCTATCTATCTGTTTATATCCAAACACCATTCATTTATTCATTCATTAACTTATATAATGGATTAACAAGCTGAATTCAGCTTATATGATATTTATGACTAATTTCAGGTCCATATTACTTATAGCTCATAATGCTATGATTGTTGACTTTAGCCAATAAAACATAAATAACAGAACGGGCAGTTTAGCAAAAGATATTACGTTTTGAGGATGTGTTTAATTTGTTCTGTGTCAGAAGAACATTATGTAACGCAATTTAAGGTTTTTTTTTGTTTGTTTTTTTTACTTTTTTTTTTTTTTTACTACTTACTCCTTTCTTTAGTTTAGAAATTACTGAGAAAAATGGATTTTAATTAATTTCTTTAACGATGTAGACTTTAAAGAAAGTCTTCCAGTTTTCATTTATGATGCTAATAACTTGCCAAGTAACAGCTCATTGTATAATTATCAAATTAAAATATGGTTTAGACTTTTCATTGTGTATTAAAACTGTAAATTAGAAAGAACAATTGCAGAGAACACAATGATATATCACTGTCCTTAGCTAACCGAGGTACAAAAGGAGATCTGTATACAGAATCTTTATTTAGCATTGACTCTAAAGTTAGACAACAGATCTTACAAAAGAATATTAAATTAGACTTTTAATCTATTGGTACTTGAACTTTAGTATTAACATTACAGTATTATAAATGTCTTTTGTATTAAACCTTTTTTTACTTTACTGTTAAGTATGCAATTAATGTTGTATAACTTGAAAGAACCTCTATTATTTCAAAGAATGGCTTTGTGAGTAATAATCCTATTTGTCTGGCATTAAACATAATGGATTAACAGAGAGGCATTTGAAAGCTGTTTAACTTTGTTGTATACCTGCCTGTTAGAACTAATTTATTATTCATACAGGTTAAATATAACTTATCTATATATGTATGTATGTATATATATATATATATATATATATATATATAGTATTAAATCAGATAGGGATAGCAAGCTATCCGTACCATGACTATATCTAAATATATTTATATAACTATATCTAAAGTGTATTACATTGTGTCAACTCTTGAGAGGGACAGGGTTGTACTGTTTTTGACGCTTGTTACATTTCTATGAGAGTTTTTGTACTGATGTGTTTTTTATGTAGATTTCCTACATTTCCTTCTTTTTTATGGCTTGATGGATCATATTCCATAAATTGACACATTGAGCTCTATGTATTAAAGGGACATTGTACCCAAAAATTTTCTTTTGTGATTCAGATTGAGCATGACATTTTAAGCAACATTCTAATTTACTCCTATTATCAAATTTTCTTCATTCTCTTGGTATCTTTATTTGAAATGCAAGAATGTAAGTTTAGATGCCGGACCATTTTTGGTGAACAACCTGGGTTGTCCTTGCTGATTGGTGGATTTATTCATCCACCAATAAAAAAGTGCTGTCCAGAGTACTGAAACCAAAAAAAAGCTTAGATGCCTTCTTTTTCAAATAATGATAGCAAGAGAACAAAGAAAAATTGATAATAGGAGTAAATTAGAAAGTTGCTTAAAATTGCATGCTCTTTCTGAATTACTAAAGAAAAAATTTGGGTTCAGTGTCCCTTTAAGCAGTAGATGTTGTTTTTGAGACCTTGTGGAGCAGGCTTGCTAATTCCATCCTGCTTTATGTAATGTAAGAAGTAACTGCTTCTTACCCTCTCCACCAACTCATTTGTTCTGGGTGATTGAGAGTTCCTTCTCTTTTATGATTGCTTGCATGAGAGCAGGGGGTGGCATTGCATGAGGAAGTTTGCTCACTATTTGTTACATGTTACATGGGGCCCATAATGTATATTCAGTTGCATGTCAGTTCCTGTCAGGATCCTTACTGGGTTTGCCGGGCTGCGAGGGTGCTTTGCTCCATCTCGGCATCTCCCCACGGGGGACGCAGAGACCTGCCTGCTACAGCTACAGCTGCCATCTCCTAAGTGCACGTGGCCGCATGTTGCTAATATTTTAAAGGCCAAGCACTGAATACAGGAACTCCCACAGGGAGGACTCGCTCACCTTTCATTCTGCACTGAGTTATTGCCTATTCAGTGTTTCCCTTTTCTGGCTCCTGAGAGTAAGCATCCCTGCTGTGATACCTGTGTATGCTTACCTTGCTCCTGAAGCTAAGCATCTCTGCTGTGATACCTGTGTATGCTTACCTTGCTCTTGAAGCCAAGCATCTCGGCTGTGATACCTGTGTATGCTTACCTTGCTCCTGAAGCCAAGCAACTCTGCTGTGATACCTGTGTATTCTTACCTTGCTCCTAAAGCTAAGCATCTCTGCTGTGATACCTGTGTATGTTTACCTTGCTCCTGAAGCCAAGCATCTCTGCTGTGAAACCTGTGTATGCTTACCTTGCTCCTGAAGCTAAGTACCTTTGCTGTGATACTTTTGTATGCCTTGCCTTGTTCCTGAAGACAAGCATCTATGCTGTGATACCTGTATATGCTTACCTTGCTCCTGAAGCAAAGCATCTCTGCTATGATACCTGTGCATGTCTACCTTGCTCCTGAAATTAATAATCTCTGCAGTGATTCCTGTATACGTCTATCTGCATCCTGAAAGTCAATCCCTCACCAACAGTACCCGATGGGTAGTCTGTTCTTGATGAGAGACTTGTGCCTGTTATACTTTGGGTCTTCTATTCCCTTATCCTTCACTCCAGAATATTGTTGTTTATAATTTTGCTTCAGTAAAGTATTCACATGAGTTGTGTGTCTCTATTCCTGCATACCAAGTTCCCCACACCTCCCTGCACCCTCACGGTTCCCCACAGCTGGCTTTTATTGACTTTGGGCTAGATTACAAGTGGATCGCTAATTTATCACGCACTGGTAAATGGCA